>NC_054482.1:115388660-115448660 GCF_017639515.1 Carcharodon carcharias
TGCATTAAAAGCCAAAGTTTTAATACATGGCATTGGCAGAGAGTATTTACCCTTACCTTTGTACTGGGTGTACTTGAAGTGTGACCTAATGTCTGGGACAGTGATGGCAGGAGTTGTCCAGAAGTTACCTGTAGTTGGAGTTGAATTACCCCAGGAAATGATTTATCCGGAATGAAGACAGTAGCTTCACCGGTAATTACGGAAAACCCAAGATTAAAGAGGTGGAGCAGTTACAGGAAACGTTTCCGGGAATTTTTCCTTCCTGTGTGATGTCCTGAGCAAATGGCGAAGCAAAGCCCATCACCGGAGGTCAGAATGATACCACAGACAGAAATTCGGTTAGCTTTAAAGACTGAGATAATCTGAAAGAGGTGTTCAGTAGATCTCCTCCAGTTGAGGCTCAACAAGCCAATCTGGAGTTAAATCAGAAAGCACCATCAGCCCAAACTTAAGCTGAAGCTGAGGAAGTTCCAGAATGTTAGATTAAAAACGCGATTCTAGTGAAGAAGTGGAGACCTCCTCACAGACCAGCAGATGAAGAGTGGGCAGTTGTTTGTCGAGTGGTGGTATCACCCAAATATTGCAAAGAGATATTACAGATAGCCATGAAGTTCCTATGGCGGGAGGCATAGAGATAGCGAAAACTCAGGTGCAGATAAACTCTCAGTTTTACTGGTCAGGTTTTCACAGGAACGTGGGGCAGCTTTGTAAAACGTGCCATATGTTGGGAAAACTAGAACCTACGATCGAACTGGCACCCCTAATTCCATTACCAGTTTTTGAGGAAGTATTGAGTCGGGTGTCAGTAGACTACGTGGGAACGTTACCAAAAGTGAAAGCAGCTCACCAGTATTTCCTTATTTTATGACATGTAGATGATGCATGCCAGGCAGATCGAATCCACAAGGGAAACTTGGTCATGCTGTCACAATGATTTTGCAATTTGTACTTATTATGAGATGTGTGCACTGAATTCAGAAGTAATAAATCCATCAAGACCTCAGGCATTTTAAAAAATTTAATAAAAATATTCATTAACAAAATACGAAAGGTTTCAAGCACATACATGAGACTACAAATTACTTACTATTATAATAACTCCTAAAATTCATAATTAACTTGACTCCCAGTTATACTTCCTTTAAGGCAATGGTCCAAAATAGATTATATATTTAAAACAAATACAGCAAGTTGACACAATACCCTGAACAGTGGAATTCTAAATGGCTTTTCCCCAACTTCAGTTTTGTTAGATAGCAGGCTTCTGCACAAATGCAGAATCATGTTGGATCTTACATGACCTTCTTACAAATAGTCTTTCATTCTGCTTCATATATGTTTCTCTCTTTTTAATACATAAATTCCATTCTTCGATATGTCTTTGAAACTGTATCTTCCTCATAACATAAAAACTTTCATGTTACAAATATTGCCATTAACCTTTGGGAAAAATAAACACGTTCCTTAGCCTTGCTTATCTGGCTAATTGTAAACAGAATAAGATCCCTTTGAAATCCAAATATCCCTTCATTTATCTAAAAATGCAAATTCCCATCATGCTTTACATGCTATGCCAGCATCCATGTTTGTTCATTAGTGTATCAAGCACCTAGCTTCTTTCAATGACTTCAAACTTGCAGTCTGTTTGACTCCAAATTTAATTGAATCACACACAGATCCAACTATACTTACCCTCATAAACTCACTTTACAATAAACCACAATAAAGTAAGAAAAATTTATGCCAGTTGCATGACGCCTTACTCTTTTGGATATGACAACTCAACTTCCAGACGTCATCCCTGGAAGAACAATTACAGCTAAAGTAGTAATAGAGAAGTTAACCCAAGTTTTTACTTGATATGGATTTCCAGTGGAGATCCAGTCAGATCAAAGTTCCAATTTTATGTCTGAAATTTTTCAAACCATAATGGGCTGAATTTTGTGTTCCAAGTTCAGAGGCGCACCCGACCTGAACACACGTAAAATTGCACGAAAAGACGTCGGGCCTGTGTCCCAGTGTCATCGCGCACACGTGATATATTGAGGTCGGCTGGCACATGCAGGAGTTGGAGCAATTAAAGGGCCAATTAAGACCATTAAAGAGTCAATTAACTGCAATTCTACGTTGCCCGTGCGATTTTTAGCTTGGCGCACGGGCAAAACAGATGGATAGAATTCACGTTTTTACCGTTTCCTCATTCACGGGGCAGGATATAAGGCGCTTTCTCTATCATTGCCAGTCCTTTGTGTGAGTACAGAGTTGTCCCAGAGTTTCTTGGCATCTCGTTTGACTGTCAAGCCTGCATTTCAGCATCTCAGATCCTCATCTTCCCTGGGAGGTTCCCCTGAGTATTGCAGCATAATGAGATCCCAACCTAGTACACCAGCACCACACAATGCCATACTTTTACAAGCCTGTGCTGCATCTGGCACCTACTCATACTATCCAGCCAACACAGCCCATTTCAGTAAAATAAATGTTTATGTTAATTCACATGAACAAAGAACAAACACGTTGTCCATCCCTAACGCAAGAGTCAAAGGAAATAAAGCAAAAACTGTCACCCATGACATGCCCCTGCGTTGCTCAAGGTGCCTTCAACTTACATCTGTGGGTCTTGGTGCCGTTCCCCCCCCCCACCTTGCTGTCTGTGGCGTTGGAGGCAGCCTGCTGACCCTGCTGCCCTGGTGGCCCTGATGACCTTGGCGGTTGTTCTCTGGCCACCAGACCCTGCGTAGGCTCTGCCTGGGAGGGTGCATCCAGCCCTATAGCTGGGCACTCCTCAATCGTTGTGACATCATCAGATGCAGCGGCCGCTGGCAGAGGGGCAGAGGAGCTGGCGATAGCTCGAAAGACATTTCTGTGATCCCCTAATTGTGCAATTATAAAATACGGGCTCTTCACAGTCACACTTGGAACTTCCATAGTGGCTTTCCTAACCGGTCACCACAACGTCACTAGGAGATTGTTGGAAATACTGGAGAAGGGAGTTCACCCATCATTGTTTAACATCCATCAGCCATCTTAAACATTGCATGGTCTTGCAGAATTGCCTCTCAAATTTGTTCTACAGTGTTGCCTAACTCTCAGGTACTTGTAGAAACGATTGCATTTGTATCAAGGGGTAGCATGTGCAGCAGCCAAACCCACTTTCTAATAAATATCTGCATAACAAACGTGTTGAATAGGGAGGTCTGGTGGCACAGTGGGTAGGGTCCCTGCCTCGGAGCAGAAGCTCTGGGTTTGAGTCCCACTCCAGTACTTGATGGCCAAGATTTCCATTCATAATCTGGCCAATCAGGTTGAGTATCAGCCTGTAAGTCCTTCAGACACATTCCAATGGCAGGGGGTGAGAGTGGGAGAGATTCCAGGTCAGCCATGTAATGGGAAGAATGTTGGCGCCTCAGCTATCACTATTAATAGCTCCAGACTACAACATGCATGTAAAACCTGTGTTGCCACAGCAACTCAGACTCCCTGAGTGAACTAGAACACAGCGCCATAGGGCAAGTTTTTCGGGTTGGCGGGGGGTGGGGGGGGCGGGGCCTGCTTGCCGATGTGCCAAATGATGCGGGGATACATCGGGCGTGCATGCTGATGTCACCCCGCGTCATTTAGACGTTCAGTTCAGCGGGATGGACCTGCTCGTCCAGCCTTAGGGTTGGCGGACAGGCTGGGAGCCAAGACGGGACTCGGAAAAAGCATAAAACCTCATCCATGGGCTGGATGAGGTTTTATGAGGGCTTTTAAATGTTTATCAAATGTTTAAATAAAAGTTAAGGACATGTCTGAACTCATGTGACAGTGTCACACGAGGGAACATGTCAGGGGAATTTTTTATTACCTTTCTGTCAACTTGTAAATCGGAGCTGATCTCCCTGAGGCTGCACTTTGCCTCAGGGAGATCCGTGCGCTCTTTCATGCGTGAATGAGCGCACTCCCAGCTGAGGGAATTCCCCCCCACCCCCCCTCCCCCCCCCCCCCCCGCCGCTCCACCTGCATATAGGGAGCACATAGCACTTCCTGGTGGATGTCATGCTGGGGGGGAAACGTTCCCCATAAAGTTAGTTGTTTTAAATTCACAAAGAGCACCAGCTTTCACAGGGCCAAAGCCATAACCGATACCCATTTCCACACTTTCATTAATAACTAGGAAACTGCCCTCTGTAAAATCTATTATTGCTTCTATGAATGTTCTTGCCAGGCATCTGTGACTGACATTAGTCAACATGGTACAAGAAAGTGAGCAGTGAAATGTGGGATATTATTTAGAAATACATAATTGAAGTGATTACAACCCTGCCTAATTTGCATGTTTGACAAGAGTGTTCATTTGAAAGCCGCAGCTGGTGCTGTTTGTAGCTGGTGCAATTATGTTGATTGGCCTTTTATCTAAAATTGTTGCTTCCCAACATGTTATGTGGACCAGTGTTTACCAAAGCTGTAACTATTTCATAGGTAGCACCATAGGATGAGGGACTTCACTTCTGTGGAGAGATTGGAGAAGCTGGGGCTGTTCTCCTTGGAGAAGAGAAAGTTGAGAGGAGATTCAAGAGAGGTGTCCAAAATCATGAGGGGTCTGGACAGGATAAATAGGAAGAAACTGTTCCCATTGGTGGAAGGATTGAGAACAAAAAGACCATGATGTAAGGTGTTTGACTATTGCATTGTTACATTATTCATAAAGAAATAGGAACTAATTGTTTCGGGAACGTACATCCAGAGTGCCACATTCATTGGTGCACTACAGCCAGGAATCAGAAGACATAACATTGACGAAAGAACCAAAGATGACACAGCAAGTGGTTAGGATCTGGAACGCACTACCTGTGATAGAGGCGGGTTCAATCACGGCTTTCAAAAGGGAATTGGATAATTATCTGAAGAGAGAAAAACATTGCAGAGCCATGGGGAAAGGGTGAGGGAGTGCGACTAGCTAGATTGCTGTTCTCGAGAGCCAGCCATGGGCTTGATGGGCTGAGTGGCCTCCTTCTGTTCTGTAACCAATCAATGACTCTATTTTCTTTTTTTAATCTAATAAGCACTGTGCATTTTTAGCTACAGATAGTTTTGATGTACAATTAAACAGGTACAATGCTTTCAACTGAGTTCCTATTGTTAACTAGGAAGTGCCTACAAGAGATTACACTTGGGTAAGTGGTCCTCCCGCTGAGGTATTTGTTTGAGAAATTGCCTTAGATGAGTCAGAACTTGCCTCAGTTTAAAACTGACAAGACCAAGATCATCCAGTTTGACTCCCACCACATCCTGTCTCCCAATTCAGTCACCTCTTCCTCAAGTTGAAACCCAATGCTCTTCAGACTCAGCGACCTTTTTGACCTCTGAGTGAACTTCAAACCATGCATCGCATCCATCACTGAGAATGCTCACTTCCGTCTCTTATGGCATTGCCCGCTCGTCCCTCCCACCCCTTCGCTGTCACTCAATCGCTGAGCCACACCTCCCACATATCCAAGCTTGACTCCTTGAATGCACCCAGCACCAGCTTCCCAAACACCACCAGACCCAGGGCAGAATTTGCCGCTCCTACAGCAGCAGGTATCATGGAGGGTGGGGTGACTAATTTTTGGGTGATGCCGAAAGTCAGTTTCCGGCCAGTTGGGAAATTTGTTCGGAATTTTGTTCTCCCGGCTTTGATGGCTGGTTAAAGGTGGATCAAAATTCCCGATTATCTCTGTCGGGAACCACATTTGCATTCATTTGTATCTCATGGGTACTCATTAGAAAGCCAACTTGCCAAAATTACATCCTCTCTTCAAATTAAGTGCCACGCCAGCGGATAATTAGTACTGCCTGTTTCAAGACTGTACTTAAGTTTCATTGAAAGAAATGATTTTGAGGATTCAGATGAGCCAATTAAGGGTGCCATTGCACAGGTACGACATGGCATTCATGTCCATGAAAACCTCATGGCGACAAGATTCCAGGAGGAATAAGGTGAAGACAAGCTGCAATGAGGCTCAAAGCAGGGGAGATAATAACATCTTCATTGTCATCATCGATCTTGTAGGATGGCCAAGTTGTATCATTAGTGATAGAGTTGATCTGCAGACACTTCTTGAGTGGAAACATTAAGTTTATTTACAATGTACTCAGCAGCAACTACACGTGTGCTTTCAACTCCAACTCTAACTCTACGCTGACTGTGGAGATAGCCCCACGCTACTTTCCTACTGGTTACTACAGATCATGTGATCTCTCCTAACACGTATTATTCTTCAAGATACATTACACACTTAATAAAACCATAATAACTGCATTCCTCCCCCTTTAACTCGACTATACATACTATATTTACAATTATATTTTTCAAAATGACATAATATTTACACTGGGTAAGGAATTTACAAGTTCAGTCTTTCAGGTGGTTTCCTGGTACGTGTGGAATGTCTCAGCTCCACAACTTCAGATTCATTGTCAGGAACCTCCTTTTCCGGAATTGCCTGAACATCAGGTGCTTCGGTGGGCACTTGCAGTTCTGTATCCTCAACTCTTACAGGAACATCAGACATGTCAGTCCTGGGTTAAGTATTTTCAGCAGGAGATGCAGATCCGGTCATGGTCACTGGTGGAACCAAATCTTGGTGATTTGTCTCTCTCTTAATTAAATGGTCCACATGTTTACAGATGATCAGCCTTCCACACCCAGGTGGTAAGATAGAGATCCAGTCACCGCACTTATTTCACCTGGAAACCACTTTGGTCCTTCCCCAATGTTTATCACATAAACCCGGCTCCCCCACGGTAAACTTCCTCTCGCAACAATGCCAGTCATGTCTAGTTTTCTGGCCTCCCTGACTGCTTTCCACCTTCCCCTCTAAATTCGGCATTATTAAGCTCAACCTTGTCCTGAGATGGCGTTTCAGCAATAACCCTGCAGGTGTGACACCTGTTGTTATGTGAGGGGTAGTCCTGTAGTGAAAAAGAAAGTGTGCTAGCTTGGTTGCCAAAGAATCGCCAGTTAGGTTTTCTAAGCCTGCCTTGAACATTTGAACCACCCTATCGGCCAGTCCACTTGAGGAAGGGTGGTACGGTGCAGTTTTCACAAGAGTGATAGCATTGGAGCTGATAAACCGTTAAAACTCAGCACTCGTAACTGCCATGACATTATCGGAAATGACTACTCCTGGTAGTCCTTGAGTGGCAAAACTCTGATGTCGTTTCTCAATTGTAGCGCCTGATGTTGGTGCCTTCACCTCATGTACGTCCAACCATGTTGAATGGGCATCGACAATGAGCAAGAAACATTGTTCCCAGGAAAGGTCCAGCGTAGTCAATGTGTAACCACACCCAGGTTCCACCTGGTTAGCCCCATGGGTGTAACAGAGCTGTCACTGGCAGCTTTTGCAGTTGCTGACATTGCACACAGTGCTTTACTAAATTCTATTTCGCCACCCATCCCAGGCCACTATAGATAGCTGAGTGCTATGGTCTTCATTTGGGAAATTCCTGGATGGACACTGTGTAGTTCAATTAAAAGTGGCCCCTTCCCTTTGGAGGAACTATCACTCGTACTCCCCACAATAAGATGCCATCCTGACTGGTTATTTCATGAATTCTGTAGAAGTATGGTTTCATTTCATCAGATACGAGCTCCTGTGACCAACCATGTAGTGCTTATTCTCATACCTGAGATAGGACTGGGTCTCGACTTGCCCAGTTTCTGATCTGTGGAGCACATACCGGTGAGGAATCTAAGAAATTTAACAGTAAAACAAGTTCCTGTGGAACTGGGATGTGTTCATCATTTTCTTGTAAAGGCAAACAACTAATGGCGTTGGTGTTTGCAATTTGATTGTCAGGCCTAGGCATGAAATGTTCTGTTGAAGAGTCATACGGACTCGAAACGTTAACTGTGTTCCTCTACGCAGATGCTGTCAGACCTGCTGAGTTTTTCCAGGTATTTTTATTTTTGTTTCTGTTTTGGATTTCCAGCATCCGCAGTTTTTTGCTTTTATAAAAAGAAAACCTGCCTTGGTTGGAAGCCTTTGAAGTTTTACGTCCTCCAGGGCCTTGGCATCTGGGTGAGACATGGCCCAGTCAGTTTGACGCAGCAGTGAGTGATAACTTATCCCCCTCATTGATACTGATGAGCATTCAGGAGATGTGCCGGAGCATTGTTGTCATGTCGTTACAGCCTTCAATGTTGCCCACCTCAGCAAGGTCGATATTTGTTATGAAGCCGAAGACATGTCAGCGTTCTGTATCCTGACATAGGGATTCTGTAAAGCAACGATAGACAGCTGTTCAGGGACAAGTCAGCATTTTTATCTCTGTTTTTATCCTCAGAGGTCATTGGTCAGCGCCCTCAGGAGCAGACACCTCTGACGTCACACACTCATCCCCGTCCAGCAGGTACTTCAAATGTCACCGAGTGAGAACAGCTCCCCTCGCTCATCGCCATGCATGGGGAGAGTGGGAACTAATAAAGGAATAATGTTCAACTTTAATGAAAACTTTAACAAAATAACGCTGCAGGGAGGCATGAAAGGCTATGTTGCTCGGTGACGATTAATACTTCAACCAAAACCTCACAATCATAAAATGACATCCATTGCAAAGTGCACCTGGATGAAAACACCCTTCCAAGACAGACAAAGAACAACCTTCTGTGCTACAGCATCGGGGTGATCAGTAATCCAACAGGAACAGTTCCCATGAGGTGAAAAAATGTGATCCTTAGATGCAAGGCTTACATGTGTATTGTGCAACCATCATTCTCATATTGGAAGTGCCTTTGTTCATGTCACTGATGTGGAAATAAAGGCGTTTGACGGAGATGAGATTGAGTGAGACCACATGAAACTGAGGGACAAGATGGGAGATCATTGAGTTGGGGGAGGGGGCATGTGGTACCCTTGAATGAACACGGGACATTGCACCATGTTGATGAGTCATCCAGTACCTGAGGCCAGAATTTTCCGTCCTTGTTGGCATTGGGCATCATGGTGGGTGTGAGTGGACAATATGGCAGGAAGGCCAGAAATCGGTTTCATACTGTCATGAAACCCAGTTGCGATTGTCTGCTCCACCCATCAATGCTGGGCTGCGTTTTTCACCGTCACATGTTGAGAACGTCATTTTAATACATTTGCATCTAATTATAAGCCCTGCTCGCAGAAATCATCCCCCCACCCCCCAACATGTCAAATTTACTGCCAATGTTGGCGGGAAAACACCTCAGCCCAGAACACGTCTGGACACGTGTGACATGTAGAAATCGGGTTTTACTGTTAGGGCCTTGCTCAGATCATGGACATCCGAGGAGAAGAAGATGCTGGAGCCCGACAGCTATCAGACCCTGGAGGAACACGTGCATCGCCTGCTGGGTGGACCCTCATGGACACGGCTCCACCACGAAGCAGCTTTCAGGAGGTGGGAGGTCTCCACTGATGCTTCAGGTCTGCTTCAGAACATCACTGTCCTGGCCATGGGCTGCTATGGATGATCAGAGAGGGTGGGGAGAGGAAGATCCAGCTCTGAGTGGGAGGGAAATATGTACCGGGGGGAGGGGATGGTGGGGTGGGAGAGGAAGGTCTAGGTTTGACTGGGAGAGAAAGGCGTACCTAGGAGGTGAGGTTGGGAGGGGGGAACAAAGGTGTCAGGAGGGGGTGGGGTTGGGAGGGGGAGAGGGAGTACAGGATGAGGAGGGTGTAATGGCGGAGAGTGTGACAACTGGGAAGGTAGGTGTCAGTGGGGAGGAAGGCATAAGGGAAGGAGTTCAGAAGGTGGCAAGACTTTGGGGGGAGGAAGGAGTTTGGAGGGGTTCACGGGTCCAGGGGGAGGAGGGAGTAATGGTGATGGAGGAAGTAAGCGGGGAATGTCCAGGTGAACGTGCAAGGGAGGGTTTGTGGAGTCAATGACTGCTTCCTGAGGGTGGGTGTGGTGGGAGGGGATGGTGGGGATGAGAGGGAACAGAGTGAGCCGGTAGAGTGGGAGGGTGAGTGTGCGACGGTAGCAGCAGAAGGGACGGTGAAGGTGGTTGGTGGGGACTCGGAGGCAGACATGGACCTTGGGGCTGGGAAGGAGGAGGTCAGGGAAGTCAATATGGATGGGGGGTGGGATTCTCAGGAAGATAGGAATGTGTACATTCCTTTATACATCCTGGAAAGAAAAGTGCTCTGGTTGGTAGGTACCGGTGGGGATGTAGAAGGTGATGCCAGGGGGTCAACAGTGATGGGGGAAAGGACACGGGACTGGGGGAGGGGAAAGAATCGGGCAGCTGAAAACAAACCTTACAACAACTTTGCTTCTAAATTAAATTCATGTTGGATGGACACAGGTGCTGCATGGGAGTGAGGTCAGTGGGTGGGCAGAGATACAGGTCAGCTCAGATGGACAGAGAACCCCGGCTGGCAGCATCGAAGATGCTCGGGACAGTGAGATGAGTGTGATGGAGGAAAGCTCGTGTGTGTGGGAGAGGCTCACACGAGGCTCTGAAAGGCCCTGCCTCACACACACTTCACCCTCCGGAATCACTCGGGGTGCGGCTGCTGCAGCTGAACAGCTTGTGGGGGTTGTGGGAGGAGGGGAGGCAGCAGGAGGACTCGCAGAGTCTGGCAATGAAGCTGAAAGACACCATTACACATTGTTCAGTGAAAGCGAATATATTTTCAGTTTATAAAGTGACAAAATGTGTCCAGCCGTGCCACTACTCGTAATCAGAATTTCTTAACTTTTCTAACCCTACCACTTCTTCTAGGTGCTGCCCTGACATCTGCAGAAGGGGTGGAGACAGCCTATCCAATGGTTGGCTTTGTTGCCTCTGATGGCTTTGGCATGCATCTTCTGGAGAGCCAAGGCCTCGAGGGCCCTGACTTGCTTTGGCTGTCCTCCTGCGGGCTGGCTGCTTCCTCTGCGGTGACAGAGGACAAGGTTGAGGGGGTCACAGGCAAAGGGGACTCGGAGGGAGAGATCGGCCTCTGAGGTTTCTGAGGGGATGACCCAGGGGTGTCCAGCTGCTGCTCCTCCTCCCTTCGAGTGTCTAAGGTCCCCAGCCTGACTCTTTGAGAGGAAGGAGCACCTGCAGGGACATTGAGGTGCTCTGCTGCTCCCTTGCATTGCCACTCTAGGAACACATCTATGGCTCCCACAATGGAAAGCAGGTCTGCACACACCTTCGTGTTCTGCTGGACCAGGGTCTCCAAGGCGTCTACCATCCCCCCCATGGAGACTTCCATATGCACACATGTGGGCACCACTTCATCAGAGAGCAGGTGGACTCTGACCCGTGTGCCACTCTGTTGAGTGCTTCCAACAGCTCTGCGTGATGTTCCCCCGCCTTCTACTGACTCTCCAGGATGACTCGGACCTCACAGATGCCTCTTTCCCAGCAGCCCTCCAAGTTGCAGGGAGCTCGGCTGAACATGCCTCATCCTCCTGCAGACACGTGTCTGTGCGGTGACCACCAGATTGTGAACCCGAGCCTGCTCTAGATCCAGGTCCCACCGAGGTGTGTGTCTCTGTGTTGGTGGAGGGTGTGGGTAAGCGCTGCGATGGGTCTTCAAGGCTGCTTATTTCCAGCTCTTCACTGGAGGAGGTGTCCTCTTGGCTGGAGGTGAGGACCTGGATGGAGCTGAGGGACTGGCTGGCTGAGGGTGTCGGTCACTTGGCAGAGCTTCCTGTGAACCAAAGTAGAGATAATTAGTGCATGGCAGCAGAGTCAAAAGCAGGAGAGAGGCACTCACTGTTGCGTTAAGAGAGGGATGATGTGGTGTAGGATCTTCATGTGGGTGTTCGCCACTGACCTCACTATCAGGCACGGTTCACGTCCTCACCAGTCAATGCGATGGACACTCCTCAAAGTGACTGAGCGGTGTAAAGTGGGCCACTCCACCCCTGGTCTGGGACCTTTCCCTGCTGATGTGAGCCAGCTTCTCCTGCATGAAAACAGATGGAGAGAGTGTGAGCGGGATACATGGCTCCACGTGGAATGTTTGTGTGGTGAGCGGAGCCATGGACAGGATAAGGATGTGAGCTCGAGAGGGTATGAGCCTGATGGAGATGTGAGGGGGTGGGTGTGAGAGTTAGTGGTGTTGTCCCTTAAAGTGTGAGATCCCTGTGGGTGTGTGATGGGTTTGAGAGTGTGTGAGTTGAGAGTGACTTACCCTGGCGGAACAAATGAGGGCATTCCACCTCTTCCTGCACTGAGTGGCTGTCCTCTTTCACAGGGCATTGGCACTGACCACCACTGTCACCCCCTCCCATGCTGGATTGGTGACCTTGTTTGCTGGTCTTCCCCCAGAGCAGTGGGGGGGAGGGGGGAGAAGACATCACGGCCTCCACTGTGTCCAGTAGGCGCTCGAGGGAGGTGTTTAGGCAGCTTCCTATCCCTTGAAGAGCACTCGCTCTGTGCAGGGACGGCCTTTAACTGTGGCACCCAGTTTACTGAAGGCCTGAGGTGACGGTGGGGCGGGCGAATCAGAGGCTGACCCGCCAGTGACCTGGCGTGTTTCCCGGGAATGAATTATTAATGAGGCGGAACACACCGGGAATGGGACGAAACAGCGTGAAAAGCCGCCATTGCGGCCGGCAGGTAAGACGTTTATTTTCCCGACTGCACTTTGTGCAAATGTGGGACGATTCCACCCTGAGACTTTAAGAGACAAAAGCGAAATATGTTTACAAACATGAATATTATTCACAGTGACTGAGCACCATGTGCCACCATGGGTTGGACATCAGGAACTTCATTTGAATATATTTGTATATCGGTATTGTAGCCACACGCCGAATCACCATCGCACACCCCATGTCAAATTTAACATCCAGGGTGTGAATTTAGAATGGGGTGGTCTACAACTGCTTTTAAAAGACATGCACCTGGTCACCTGAACTTCGACGGGTGGAGTCGAGGACTTGGCTTGTGGAACCCCTCCACTACTTCCTAGACGTACCTGTGAAAGCAGGGAGAGATAACTAGTGCATGGCAGCGGCCTGTGAAACAGGACTCATCACTCACAGCGTGGTTGTCTGGTGAATGTTGCACTGCTGGATCCTCACTTGGTTGAGCAGCGCTGACATCACCGTCAGCTCAGGGATGGTCCAGATTCTTGACAGCCAGCTGGATAAGTCTACTTTCAAAGCCTGTGAGGACCTTGATTTCACTAGTCTGAGGCCTCTCTGTTTTGTTGTGTGCCGGTTTGCACTGCATGAAGACAGATGGAGTAGGTGTAAGCAGGACACCTGCCAGGCCAGATCATAAGGATGCCTGAAATGTGTGGGTGGTGAGTGGTGCCGTGGATGGGACGAAGAGATGATCGGCAGAGCAGATGAAGGTGTGTGTGTGAGAGAGTGAATGATGATGTCCCTTGAACCGACAGTGAGCGAGATCCCTGTGGATGTGTGATGGGTTTGTGAGTGTGTGAGTTGAGAGTGATGAGAAGAGTGATTTACCCTGGCGGAACAGAGGAGATCATTCATCCTCTTTCGGCAGTGGGTGGCTGTCCTCTTTTGCAGGGCATTGGCGCTGACCACCGCTGCCCATGCTGGGTAGGTGACCCTGCTGGCTGGTCATCACCCAGAGTGGGGGTAGGAGGATATTGCAGTGAGCCTCCCCTGCACCTAGTAGGCGCTCGAGGGAGGCGTCACTAACATTGGGGGGCAGCATGTTCCCTCCCCTTGATGGCCATCGTTCCCCACCAGCTTCCTATCCCTTGGGGAGAGCCAGCTGTGCGCAGGGATGGCCTTTAAATATGGCGCCCGGATTCCTGAGGCTCTGAGATCAAGGTGGGAGGGGTGAATCTGAGGCCTTCCCCGCGAGATCTGATGTGAAACCCGGGCCTCTGATATTTCTTAGTAACGTTCCACACGACACGTGGTGAAATTCCGCCACTGTCACCGACGGGTCAAACACGGATTTCCCCGCCCGATTTCGGACTTTGTTCCGATTTCTGGGAAGATGCTGGCCATTGTCCGTGTGTGGCCGTTGTAAACTGGACGCTCCCTCACTGGCTTGTTGGGGGAGGCTGGTCTCGCCCTCTGCGTGGGGACTATCTCGATCTCCTACTGCAAGATCTGCCAGCCCCCACCCCTCCCACCCCGCACCCCCTCCTCGAATGTGGAAAGGTCCAGTGACTCCGGTCTGGGATCTCCCCCGCTTGTTGTGCGCTATCCTGTCCTGCGTACAGGCAGATGGATTGACTGTGAGCAGTGTGGATGGAAAAGCAGGTCAGGAGTATGCACGCCTGTTGTGTCTGCTGAGCCCTCCCTAGTAAGGGCTGAACACGCCGTTGGTACAGGATCTTACATGAGACGGTGATGTTAAAGTGGCTGGCAGACATTCACTGCTGCTGGTTGTGTGTGACATCCCTGTGGACTCTAACACTTAGGCTGCCTGATGCCCTTATGGGAGTGAGAGTTTGGTGTGAGTAGAAGGTTCACTTATCCTGGCAGAGCGCATTAGGTCATTCATTCCCTTTCTACATTGCAGGGTGGTCCTTTTCTGTTGATGAGCGGCGCTGACCTTCCTGGTGACCTCCTCTCAGGCCGCCATGGTCAGGCGCCCCTCCCTCAGAAAGGGGGACCTCCCCCTTTTCCTGGACAACCTGGAGGAGAAGCCCCATGGAGGACTTGCTGATCTGTGGAGCAGAGGGTTCAGTCCTTTTGGGTTCCAGATCTTTGTTCACCACCACAAGACCTGGCCTGCGGAGAGTGAATGTGTGTTTGGGTGCTGTTTAAATATGGCGTCGGGACCTTTGACCCCATGTGGTAATGGCGGGGCGGATGAATCACTGCCCTCCCTGCCATGAGATTCGACGAGCTCCTCGCTGACGCATAATTAACAAACTGAAAAGCAGAAGATTGGGTGCAAAAGGCCTGACCCGCTTCCCAGCGGGAATCTCGCTGCTTTTACTGCCTGGCACCTTACTTAGTGTTGAAAACGGAAAATTCCACCCAAAATCTCTTTTGACTGGTCCAAAATTCAACTGACTATTATATCTCCCTCAACAAGTCCCAGGCACCTGCTTCCTTCTGTCTACGCTGGCCTCCACTGGAACCTCTTCCAGTTCCATTTCCCAAACCCTTGTCCAATCCTGGAACCGAGCTCGCACCATTCCATTCCTCTAACTACATGTTCTCTTTAGCGGAGGTAGTGGTATTGTCAGTGGACTAGTAATCCCGAGATCCAGGGTTTGAATCCCAACATGAATTCAATAAAAATAAGTAAATCTGGAATTAGAAGCCAAATGATGAAGTCATTGTTGGATGTTGTAAAAATCCCATCTGGTTCACTAATGCCCTTTAGGGATGGAAATCTGCCATCCTTTCCTGAGCTAGCCCAGAACCACAGCAATGTGGTTGATTGTTAAATGGCCTAGGAAGTTATTCAGTTCTCAAGTGCAATAAATGCTGACCCAGCCAGTGATGCCCACATCTCATGAATGGGGAAAAATAAACACCTCCCACTATCAATGGAAAATCTTTCCAAACTCACACTCGTCATCTTCCTGTTCTTTGCCTTAAATCGCTCACTGATTCTTCTTTCGATCACTGAATGCTGAGCATTGCAGGCAAGGCCAGCAGTTACTGCATTTAGCTGAGTGACTTTCTGGGCCATTTCAGAGTCGACCCCTTGGCTGTGGGTGTGGAGTCGCCCGTAAGCCAGAATGACGGAGGACAGTAGATTCCCTTCCCTAAAGTGAAGCAGATAGATTTGGACAACAGTCTGGTACCTTTACAGTCACCGTGACTGAGGCTGGCCTTTCATTCCGGTTTTATTTAATTGGCTAAATTTAAATTCCCCGGCTGTCATGGGTGTATTTGAAATCTGCGCCAGGATTTTCACAGTGCTAGGAGGTCGGTAACCGGAGCAGGTGGGATTTGAAAATCGCGGTCCTGGAGATTGTCTCGGGACCCCAGCCCGGGGATTCTGTGGTAACTTTGAATTTCCCAAAGGGGCAGCATTGGGAAGTGTGCCCAACGCTAATTATTGACCCCTTAAGAAGCTCGTTAAGCAGTCTGTCCATCCACAATTACAAATTAAAAATATTTTTCCAATGAGCCTGAGCAGCCTTGTACCTGTGCATGAGTCACAAAGTTAGTAGGCAGATACAGCAAGTAATTAAGGAAGCTAATGGAATGCTATTCTTCAATACGAGAGGGATTGAACATAAAAGTAAGGATGTTATGCTTCAGTTATTCAGGGCATTGGTGAGATTGCATCTCGATTACTCTAAAACAAAAACAAAAACAGAATTACCTGGAAAAACTCAGCAGGTCTGGCAGCATCGGCGGAGAAGAAAAGAGTTGACGTTTCGAGTCCTCATGACCCTTCGACAGAACTTGAGTTCAAGTCCAAGAAAGAGTTGAAATATAAGCTGGTTTAAGGTGTGTGTGTGGGGGGCGGAGAGAGAGAGAGAGAGAGAGGTGGAGTGGGGGTGTGGTTGTAGGGACAAACAAGCAGTGATAGAAGCAGATCATCAAAAGATGTCAACAACAATAATACAAAAGAACACATAGGTGTTAAAGTTCTTTTGTGTTCTTTTGTATTATTGTTGTTGACATCTTTTGATGATCTGCTTCTATCACTGCTTGTTTGTCCCTACAACCACACCCCCACCACTCTCTCTCTCTCTCCGCCCCCTACACACACACCTTAAACCAGCTTATATTTCAACTCCTTCTTGGACTCGAACTCAAGTTCTGTCGAAGGGTCATGAGGATTCGAAACGTCAACTCTTTTCTTCTCCGCCGATGCTGCCAGACCTGCTGAGATTTTCCAGGTAATTCTGTTTTTGTTTTTGTTTTGGATTTCCAGCATCTGCAGTTTTTTTGTTTTTATCTCGATTACTCTATGCAGTTTTGGTCTCCTTATTTAAGGAAGGATGTAAATGTGTTGGAGGTGGTTCAGAGGAGGTTTACTAGATTGATACCTGGAATGAGTGGGTTGTCTTATGAGGAAAGGTTGGTCAGTGGGCTTGTTTCCACTGGAGTTTAGAAGACTGAGGGGTGATTTGACTGAAGTACGTAAGATCCTGAATGGTATTGGCTAGTTGGATGTCGAAAGGATGTTTCCTGTTGTGGTTAGTCCAGAACTAGGGGGCACTGTTTTAAAATTAGGGGTCACCCTTATAGGGCAGAGATAAGGAGAAATGTTTTCTCTCAGAGGGTTGTGTGACTTTGGAACTCTCTGCCTCAGACAGCAGTGGAGGCGGGGTCAACGAATATTTTTAAGGCGGAGGTAGATAGATTCTTGTTAGGCGAGGGTATCAAAGGTTATTGGGGGTAGATGGGGATGTGGAAATCGAAACACAAACAGATCAGCCATGATCTTATTGAATGGTGGAGCAGGGTCGAGGGGCCAAATGGCCTATTCCTGTTCCTATTTCGTACTTTCGGCAGTGCACAGCTGTTGGGATCACTGTGAACCCCAAATAAACCCCTTTGCAATTGTCATTGAAAGAAATCTGTGAGGCGAACTTTCACTGGCATGAGCACTGGCCTTTACCTTGGTCTTGCAAGGCCACTGACCACCTTACTCCACCCCCAAGGCCTTCCCAGCAGCTGCTGGCCCCAGACAGGTAGCTCCTGCCTCCTGGAGATTCCTGATGCCTCTAATTGGGCTCGGAGATCGCTACCTGGTTGATTAGCTCATATACATTTATAAAAATCGCATCTTCGGGCAAGGGTGTTGAGATTGTGTTGGCACAATTTGCCACTTTGTAAATCCAGTTGCATGCCTCAGGATCATTAATGCTAGTCTCTGGATAATTTGTATAGCACGGTAACAACATGTTACCATCTCTGTGCCGGTTTCAATCATCTGTGGTGGTTTTGGGGAAATAACACAGGTGCACAGAATTGTGACAGCGCAGAAGGAGGCCATTCAGCCCATCGTGTCTGCACCGACTCTCCAAATAAACAATTCATTTCGTGGCATTCCTGTCTTTTCCTAGTAACCTTGCACATTCTTCCTTTTCAGATAACAATCTAATCCTATTTTGAATGCTTCAGTTGAACCTGCCTCCACCACACTCTCAAGCAGTGCATTCCAGATCCTAACCACTCGCTGTGTGACAATGGCTGGGATTTTCCAGCCTCACCATGGTGGGACTCACCACACGGGATTCAGCAGCCCAGCCAAAAGCCCTTTGACTTGCGGTGGGACTGGACAATCCGGGCAAAGGGCCGGCCAGAAAATCTCACCCAAAGTTTATATTGTTTTTGCTTGTCTTGCCTCTCGTTCTCAATCCTTTCACAAGTGGGAACGGTTTCTCCCTGTCTGCTCTGTCCAGTCACCTCATGATTTTGAAAGCGTCTGTCTTCATAACTGAAGTTCCTCTTCCCTGGAACTATTCTCATGAATCTTTTCCGCACTGCTTCCAATGCCTTCATATCCTTCCTAAAGTACGGTGCCCAGAATTGGACACAATACTCCAGCTGAGGCCGAATTAGTGTCTTGCACAAGTTCAACATAACCTCCTTGTTCTTGTGCTCTATACCCCTATTAATAAAGCCCAGAATACTGTATGCTTTATTAATCACTCTCAACCTGTCCTGTCATCCTCTATGACTTATGCACATATACACCCAGGTCCCTCTGCTCTTGCACCCCCTTTAGAGCTGTACCCTTTATTTTATATTGTCTCCCCATGTTCTTTCCACCAAAATGAATCACTTCACATTTCTCCGCATTCAACTTCATCTGCCACCTGTCCACCCATTCCACTAACTTGCCCACATCCTTTTAGAGTTCTACATTATCCTCCTCACAGTTCACAATGCCCCCAAGTTTTGCACCATCTGCAAATTTCAAAACTATGCCCTATGCACCAAGGTCTAGGTCATTAATAAATATCAGGAAAAGCAAGGGTCCCAACGCTGGCCCCTGGGGAACTCCATTACAAACCTTCCTCTAACCCAAAAAACATCCATTAACAACTACTCTCTGTTTCCTGTCACCTCAGCAAATTTCATATCCATGTTGCTACTGCCCTTTTTATTCCATGAGCTATAACTTTGCTCACAAGTCTATTGTGTGCCACTGTATCAAGTGCCTTTAGGGAAGTCCCTGTACACCACATCAACAGCATTACCCTCATCAACCCTCTCTGTTACCTCTTCAAAAAACTCCCAGTTAGTTAAACACAATTTTCCCTTAAGAAATCCATGCTGTCTTTCTTTAATTAACCTGCATTTGTCCATGTGATTTGTTAGAATCGTATCTCTCAAGACTAAAGTTTTCTTTTACAAATGAAAGGACCTGGCATGATCTGGTCATCTGGATGCTAACCTGGGATTTTTTCTGAAAGGTTATAACTTGACCTTGGAACTGTAAACAAGCAGGCCTCTTCCAAGAAATCACCTGACCTAAATGGTATTTGAGATGGAGTTGTTTGTGTTTGTTTGAACTTCAAAGCACTTTAATTATTGAAAAGCTGGAAGACAAAAAAGGCAGTCACATGGGAGGGGGAAAAAAAACTTGGAGTTGTGAACCTGCTTGTTTTGAAGGCAGTCTTGTTGCAGAATAAGCTGAGGAAGGAAGGTTACCTTAACTGGCTCCCTCTCTCTACTTTGCCTAAAATTGTGTGGGGCTATCAAACTGTAGCGAGAGAACCCTCATCTGAGTGTAACCAGTCTGCATTTGGACCTGCAAAACTGAGACAAGTGGTGAGAACATCCAGACTAATGGCCCATCTTCACACGAGAGAACTCCAGGTCGACAGCGTCAAGACCCTGCGGACTTTATCCTTTATTTTATAACGTCCATCCTCCAAAGCTCACCTCTGCAGAGAGACTCTATCTGTTTGCCTTTTGTTTGTCTGTGTGTGTGTGTGCGCCTGTGTATGTGCTGGGGGAGTTCTTTAGAAAGAGGTAGATAGTTATACTTCCCAATTACAATTGTGTGTTAACCAATACTTGCAACTTGTTAAAAGGGCTTTTGTTTTAAAATAAATTAATCATTCTGAGTTTTGAAAGGAGCCTGGTCAGAGTCTATTTTCTTCTTGGCACTAGAGGCCTAAGTACATGATTGGTTATTTTGGTGAGAAAATTAAATGTTTAAATTAATGGCATGGCCTGTGGAGTAGTTGGGTTTGATAATCTGTGCAATCCTCCCATCCCGGACGTAACATAATGTGGGGGCTCTTGCGGGATTTGAAATGCGGACAGCGGTGATTGGACACAAAATAATAATTGGGAAGGAATTAAAGGATGGTGACCAGGTTTCTTATACATTGGAAAACAAAAATGATGTTGGAAGTTGCTAAAGCTTTTTTACAGATGGAAAATGTAACCCTGACTGGTTTACAGAAATTAACCAAGAGTAAACTAATGGAATTGGCGGATAAACTGGAGTTAGAATTACCCGCAGGGGTGAGGAAAGCAGACATGATTGAGATAAAGGCACAGAATTTGAAACTGGAAGGGATAACAAAGAAATCACGTTCTCCAGGGGGTGAGTCAATTGAGTTGGCGAAGATCCAGTTGCAAATGAAATAACTTGAACATGAAAAGAAACTAAAAAACTTGGATTAGAGGCAAAAGAAAAAGAGGGAGAAGAGAAGGAAAGAGACAGGGCAGAAAAAGGAAAAGAAAGAGCATTTAGGAAGCTGGAACTGGAATTTCAGGCAAGGGAGAAGGATAAAGAAAGAGAGGCAAAGGAAGGAGAGAAGGAACGAGAAAGGGAGTTCGAGCTTAAAAGGCTAGATCTTAAAAAAGAGGCCTCAGATGTTGAGGAAGGTTCTGATGAAGAAACAACTTCCAACCCAAAGGCTAATGGGGAGATGTTTGAATTTGAATAAGCTGTTCCAAAGTTTGAGGAACGGGATGTAGAGGCATTCTACATTTAACATAAAAAAAATCCCAAGGCACTTCACAGGAGTGATTATAAAACAAAATTTGACATCGAGCCACATAAGGAGATATTAGGTCAGATGACCAAAAACTTGGTCAAAGAGTTTTTGTCTTAAAGGAGGAAAGCTGGGCTGAAAAGGCAGGGAGCAGTAAGGAGGGAATTCCAGAGTTTAGGTCCTAGACAACTGAAGGGACGGCTATCAATGGCGGAGCAATTAAAATCGAGGATGGTAAAGAGGCCAGAATTAGATGAGCACAGATATCTCAAGAGGTTGTGAGGCTGGAAGAGATTAAAGAAAGAGAGGGGAAAAGTCATGGCGGGATTTGAAAACGAGGACAAGTATTCCAAAATCAAGATGTTGCTTGATTGGGAGCCAATAATGTAGGTCAGCGAGCAGAGAGGCAAGAGGTGAATGGGACTTGGTGTGAGTTAGAACACGGGCAGCAGAGGATTCGATCACCTCAGGTTTACGGAGTCTAGAATGAGGGACACCAGCCAGGAGTAGGTTGGAATAGTCAAGTCTAGAGGTAACAAAGACAGGAATGAGGGTTTCTTCAGCAGATAGGCTAAGGCAAGTGTGAGGTTGGCGAAGTTACAAAGGTGGAAATAGGTGGAAATGAGAGGTTTCAATGTAAGGTGCATTTGACAAAGTTGTGAAATGTCCCTAAGCATTTTGCCAGACGAAGGTTAATAGACACCGAGTTAGAGCTGGAAGATTAGCAAAGGTCTTCAAATAGAGGCATTGGCAGGGTCTTTAGGTCAGCAAGCGGGGAGTGAAGCCCGCTCTCCGACATGTAAAATGGCGCGGGATGAAGTTGGGTGGAACTCCCGATGTCACGCCGCGTCATTTCAGTTTTCCGGTCGGCTGGGGGCGCAGCCGAATCAGCTGTGTGTCTGCCGACCTGCCAACAGCCTATTGAGACCATTGACAAAGTACTCAACGTAATTAATGGACCTGTCCATCCAAACTTAAGGTCGGTGGGCAGGCCGGGAGCCCTGGTGGGCATTAGAAAAAACCTGAAGCCTCATCCACGGGCGGGATGAGGTTTCATGAGGAGTTTTTAAATTTCTTATAAAGGGTGGACTGAAAGTGATGGACATGTCCCAACTCAGGTGGCAGTGTCACATGAGGAGACATGTCAGGGAAATTTTGTATTTGTCTCCGCAACATTTTTAAATTTGGAGCTGATCTCTCTGAGGCAGCACTTAGCCTCAGGGAGATCAGTGCGCTCTTTCACCTCCCCCTGCCCACACGGGGAGTGCATAGCACTTCCTGGCGGACGTCACGCTGGGCGGGCCTTAATTGGCCTACTCATGTAAAATGGTAGTGCACCCCCGATTAGGGGCACCGATCAGAGGTGCATCTGCCTGAACCCGCTCCTGCAATTCCCCCCCCCGACGGGGGGAAAATTCTTCCCTATGAGTATATTTCTACGAAAATACAAAATTGATGGGAAGGAAAAGAGCAGACGATCCATAAAACCAAGGCAATAGCACTAGGTCATCATGCTCAATTGGGGAGCCTGTGCAGACATGATGGGCCCAATGGCCTCCTTCTGTGCCATTAAGATTCTGTGATTCTGAAACCCTTCCAACCACAGGGTGTGCCCAAACCACATGGCCAAAATCCTGGATCTCCCTCCCTAGCAGCACTGTGGGGTACCTACACCACATGGACTGAAACGGTTCAAAAAGGCAGCTCACCACCAACTTCTCAAAGGCAACTAATGCTGGCCCAGCCAGTGACACCCATGTCCTGTGAAAGAAAAATTTTAAAAATACCATCATGGCTGGAACCTCATGATTAGACACACCCCTCCCCACCCCCATTCCCCATTAGTCACACCCCCACAACGCCCGCCATTCCCCAGCAGACACCCCCCCACCACAACCCCTATTCCCCATTAGACACATCCCCCCACACGCCCATTCTCCATTAGACACACCCCTATCCCACCCCCCATTCCCCATTTGACACATCCCCCCACAACCCCTATTCCCCATTAGACACACCCCTATCCCATCCCCCATTCTCCATTAGTCACATCCCCCCACACATCCATTCCCCATTAGACACACCCCTATCCCACCCCCATTCCCCATTAGACACACCTTACTTGCCAACCAATCGGCACTCTCTTCATATATAGTAGAAATTGTTGTTTTCCCCTTATGTTATTAATCTTGTGAAATGTCCTGATGAGTGCAAGGCATAAAGCTTCAACATGTCTCTTTCTTCATCAATATATTAACTATATAGAAATTTGGTTGTACATTTTCACCACAATCAACCTTTGAAACAATCAGTGACACCACCCATATGTGGAAAGTGTCCAAATATGCCTGCAATGAAATTGCAAGATATAGCTCATTGACAAAGGAAAGCTGCTTCAATATCATTCACACGTTATGGGGAGATTACAGCTGAGGACCTCATCATATGGCCATAGAACAAATAACTGCAAACAGCAAATTCTACTTTATGATATTTGAACATTTGAAGAAATCACATCAAATCTCACATTCTTCAATGCAAACAGGTTATTGTTAATAAAGCACCTCTGTTAAAATATCTGAGGGAGGAATTTGGTCCAGTCATCAAGTGATACTTCAGCAACAATAATTTCTGCCTTGCTTCTACGGAATTAATTGGTTTGCAGAGCAGTAATACAAGTACTTCTGATTTTTAAAATTTATACCTGTTTTTTTTCTCCCTTAAAATATATCAAAACGGTGTACTTTTTCTCTCATTAAAAACTGACGTTTGAAATTAAAAGTACGTGACCTTTTTATTTAAGATTGGTTGAGCAGAAACCTGTTGATTGTCACATGAAATAAACATGAAATTCAGTAAAAGGTTATTACAGAAAAAGCCCATACAAAAGCTGTGTATCTTCTCTGATAATTTTCCTTGGCAATATTTGAAGTATTTAAATGCCTTTTAAAATATATTAAAATGCAGCAATAAGTTCACTGTTAAAAGGGTGTTTGAAGAATCTGAAGCGACTGCTGTACATGGAATGTAAAAGTGGCTAACAGCGGTGTTAAACGCATGGATGTGATGTCAAAGTCATTAGAAAACGCAACACAATTTGAAGGGTTTTCCTGGTAAAACAGCAGCATGTTTGCAATGATGCATTGAAAGTATATTTGTTTGAAATTATGAATATGGCACAAGGTTTAAATACTGATTGTTGCAAGTAAAATGGACTAAACACATTGGATGTAGCATTGATAATGACTTTTATTTAATTTATATGAAGCAGATGAAAAACACATCAAGCAATCAAGTTTGGTAGGAGTACTGATAATGCTTTGTAGTGAGATCTTTTGTGACCAAACTGAATGCACTGATGCCTTTGGCACAAACGCCTGGGCAAATAAGCTAGACTAACTTAAGCAAAACAATCATCCCAAGAAAAGTCTAAAGCAAATGGAACTGAGTCATTTAGAATTATTCAATAATGCAGGTCTATGCAACTTCAAAGCATGTGCTGCTATGGAATGCAGAAAAAGGAGGCACTCTTAGGCATGCAGGTGCCAAAGCATTGTATTACAATATTGATGCTACTAAGTATTAACTAGCAATTGTGTCGGTCAATGGAAAGAGAGGTTAAGGAAGCTGCCTACAGAACCAACAATAAAAGAAAACTAACCCACACACTTATAAAACAATTAACTGCTAGATCCAAATAAAAATTGCATTAATTCTTATATGAATAAATTCACCCTTTTAGCACCTGAATATATACACACATACACAAACACACACATATATATATATATATTTATATCTATATATATATATCCTGCTTGTCAGAGTTCTATAGCAGTTCACCACAGTAAAGAAAGTTATACATGGTTTGAATCACAAGGTGGCAATATAGGACTGTCTGATCGCTGTCTTAATAAAAATAGCACAGTGAAAGTTAAGGGTCTAGGACCAACATAGAGATAGGATAGCTTTTCAGAATAGGCTCAGTTATGTAATAATCACATTATTGCTAATCAAAAGAAATATTTTTTTAAAAAAAAAATGAGCCTCATTTTTCAAGCCCTTTTGTTAAGAAGAACAGAGCAGCAGGTAAGACCTCCGTCAACTTTGGCCAGTTCAGAGTTGGAAACTGGAATCAGCATGTAGTCCTTGAGTTTTTCAAACACCTGGGAGGGAGAAAGAGGTTATTACAATTGCCTGTTTAAAGTCCACTCTAAATCATGCACCTGCTAGTTGTATTGCTGAAAAGAGAATCATGTTGCCAAAAATTTTTGTCTTGTACTCATCAGGACAAACACAGGAAGTCAACTCGCCAACCAGTCAGCCCCTTTTTCTCCTGCAGTATAAATTGTTTGAAGTTTGGCATTTGTGTTTGTCCTGGTGAGTCCAAGGTGAAAAAACTTCAGCAACATGCCTCTCTTTTCAATAATATTCAAGTTCTGTATTGCCAGTTATTCTCTTGAAATATATATATTTTTAAAAATCACTGCCTGGCAATGACTTGTTTGAGAACTTTCAAGGCTGAAACAGGAACATGTTTCTTGGCCCCAAGTGATTTTTAGACATTATCAAGTTCTGCTTCAGTGAATACAATGAAACATTTCAGTCACACTGCCTCAAAATCGTTCTTGAATTCACCTCCCCCACCCCACCCAAAAATTCTCATCTATTATTTGTGTTTAACTCTGATCAATAATCAGTTCAACCACATCAGCTGCAGATTTCACATGGCCATCACTTCTTGTGGGTATTTCCAAATGACCTCTCAGCTGGGAAAGAATGGGCATTTTACATAAAGCCTTCACAAATAGAGGACACCTCAAAGCATTTTTGAAGTGTGGTCACTGTTGTAATACAGGTAATGTTACAGCCAATTTGCATACAGCAAGATCCCACAAATAGCAGTGAAATAATGAGTTATAATCTGCTTTAGGTGACATTGATTAAGGGATTGGCCAGGACACCAGGGAGAACTCCCTTGCTCCTCTTCAACATGGTGCCCATTTGATCTTTTACATCCACCCCAGCGGGCAGATGTGGCCTCGATTTAACATCTCGTCCAAAAGATGGCACCTCTGACAGTGCAGTGCTCCCTCAGTGCTAGGCTGGGCGTGTCTGCCTAGATTATGTACTCAAGTCTCTGGACTGGGACTCTAATCGACACCTTACAAAAGCAAAATACTGCGGATGCTGGAAAGCTGAAATAAAAGCAGAAAATGCTGGGAAAACTAGGCCGGTCTGGCAGCATCTGTGGCGAGAGAAACGGAGGGCAGAATTTTGCTGTCGGTGAGCAGGGGGTGGGGCCTACTCGCCGATGTGTAAAATGACACGGGATGATGTTGGACGGAACTCCTGATGTCATCCTGCTCTATTTAAATATTCCAGTAGATGGGGGTGCAGCAAAATCAGCTGCGGACCCACCGACCTGTCAATGGCCAATTGAGGCCATTGACAGGATCAATTATACAATTAAAGGACCTGCCCGTCCAACCTTAAGGTTGTCGGGTCGGCCAGGAGTCCCTGTGACAAATAGAGAAAACATGAAACCTCATCGAGCGGCAGGGTGATGTTTCATGCAGGGGTTTAAAAACTTTAATGAAGTTATTCTGTAAATTATGAACATGCCCCATCTCATGTGACATTGTCACATGAGGGGGACATGTTAGGGAATTTTTTTTTCTATTTTTATCTTTTTAAAAGTGTCAGCGATCTCCCTGGGGCTGCACTTAGCTTCAGGGAGACATGTGCTCGTTCGTGCACATGCGTGAAAGAGCGCACTCTTGCTTTTGGGGAATCCCTCCCCCCCCAACACCCCCCCCCCCCCCACCACCGCCTGCACAGGGCGCTTCCCACCGGACATCACGCTAGGCAGGCCTTAATTGGCCCACCCACGGAAAATGGCGGCAGGGCCCCCTTCTCCGGTGGGGATCAGCTCCACGCCCGCCGGAGATTGAGTTGGACCCGCCCCCCCCCCCCCCCCCCCCCCACCCCACCACCGACAGGCAGAAAATTCTGCCTCAGAGTTAAGGTTTCGGGTCGAGTGACTTTTACTCTGTTTCTCTTCACAGGCGCTGCCTGACAACTGAGTTTTTCCAGCACTTTTTTTTTTGTTTTGATTTCTAATCAACACCTTGTTAGTCAAGGGGTGAGGACACTACCAACAGAGCCATGTATAAAGTAAGACGAGGGTGCGAGTAGAAATTACCAAAAAGTAAATGTACAACAGATTTCAAGAAAAACATGTTTATTCACGCTGGTAAATGATTAATAACCTCCTAAACAAGTCAATCGAAATGAAAGCACTTGAGTGATTCAAAATGGCATGCTGGATGGACAGGTGATTTTTAAACAGCTAAATGGCTGCTCTCCCTCGCTAACTTTCATTTATGTTTGCAAGAATCACATCTCGGCTTCTGACTTTATAATTAAAAATTAAATTATAATTCCACACATATTTGTGTTCCATGGTGCTGGCTGTGCAAAACAGAATAGCAATGTGTTAATATCATTCCTGTTACCCCGTGGGCCTTGATTTTCGGGACATGTTTATTCACAGAGAAAAATTGACCCAATTCTCCTGATTCTTACATTAACAACAAAGGATTTCAGAGTTACTCAAAGCTGTCATCATTTAAGTTGAAATCAAAATATTAAATGCAGAAAATAAACTGAACGATCGCCAGCATTTGAACAGAGGAGAAAAATGTTCACTTCGTCCAAGATTCCCCAATTCTAAAGGGTGTCATCCAAAGACTTTACTGGATGTGTTGTCTCAGGGCAGTATTTTTTTGCATTTATATCAAGCATTTGAAGCTTTTTTTTCTTATTACTGAATTCATGGCCATCAGCTGTCCTCCAAGGCTAGGGTGTGGGTTTCAACTGGATAGCTCTTTCATAGATGGGCTGAGAGGACTCTTTCTGTGCTGCAAGACTCTATGATTCTAAGTGTTGGATAAACTTAATCACTGCTTCGTAATTTAATTAGACTTCACTGTCTCTCAGTGGCCTAGACAGGATATAATAGTAACTTTCAAAAGGGAATTGGATAAACACTTGAAAGGGGAAATGTGCAGGGCTCCAAGAAAAGAGCATGGGGAGTGGGACTAATTGGATAGCTCTTTCAAAGAGCCAGCGCAGGTATGATGGGCCGAATGACCTTCCTCTGTGCTGTGTGATTTCATGACTTCCATTTGGCAGTGTCTGCACCATGGGCTTGTCCCTAGACTTTGGGTTCTTAATAATAAGGACAATAAAGAACAGCAAGTCAAAGTTCCTTTCATGAAAAAAAATTGCTGTAAAATGAAGTCCACTCAAATAAAGCCAATGCCTGATTTACCTTTGCACTCTCGGGGAACTCCTCAGGGGCCCGATGCAGCAGAACATGCCCCTTATTTGGTATGTTTAGGTAAACACAGTTTGCAGCTTGATCATCTGGCAGTGTAAGCTTGTCGTAACGATGCTCACTCATCTCCTGCATGATCTGTTGAGTAAAAGCAGTTAAATCAAACCCAACTATCTAACCCGACAGAACCACAGTTAATTGGCTCAATTAGCAGTGATGCCATTTCCTTTATTTGCATCATCTGATAGGATCAGGATAAGACCTTCCTGTCTGTTCAGCAGTTTAATGAGATCATGGTCGATCATATATCCAATCGGACACATTTCTCTTTTCCCCATACAGAGAGAAAAACTATAAAGATATATGCATGTTTGTCACTACACTCTGAAATGTAAGGCAGAGATTACAAAGTATTTACAGTACAGAAACAGGCCATTCAGCCCAACTGGTCTGTGCTGGTGCTTATTCTCCGCACAATTCTCCTCACACCCCCCTTTCAGCTCATCCTATCAGCATATCCTTCTGTTCCTTTCTCCCTCATGTGTTTATCCAGTTTCTCCTTAAATATATCTATACTGTTCACATCAACCACTCCCTGTGGTAGCGAGTTCCACATTCTCGCCACTCTCTGGGTAAAGATGTTTCTCCTGAATTCCCTAATGGGTTTAGTAGTAGCTCCTAGCGCTGGTCTCACTTTACATTTAAGAATGTAACAGAGCTCTTGAGAGTCACAATTCAGTAAGGTTCGATATTTCATTACTATATATAGCAACTATATATATATGTTTTCTTATCATTTCTACCCTTCTTACTACAACACTGCCATTCTGCTATCTGAATGACTATTCTGCTATCTCACACTGCTATTATTTAGACACTTAGAAGCTTTTATTTATGGAGATACACCTTACAAACACGTGCCTCCAAACCCAACACCTGCAATTTCAGTAATATAAAAGCAACATGCTATCGATGCTTGAAATCCAAAATAAAAAGAGAAAATGCTGGAAATACTCAGTAGGTCTGGTAGCATCTGTGGAGAGAGAAACAGAGTTAAAGTTTCAAGTCAAATATGGCTCTTCTTCAGAACAGAAGGAGGGTAGGAATGTTGAAACGGGGAAGAAAGCAGGAAGATGGAAAGAGAAAGCCTGGAATAGGGTAAAGGGTGGAAGAGGTTAAGTGACAAAGATGTCATGGAACAAAAGGCAAAGGGAGTGGTGATAGTTGTAGTAAAGAAACAAAGCATTTGTCCAGAGTGAGTGTGAATGCCAGAATAATGAATAGCTCTGTCCGAAAGCAAAGACGTGAAAAACATGATTCAAACTGATGCATGGCAAAACAAAACAGAATCAAAACAGAGGACAGAGTGCATGGTCTGAAACTGTTGAGTCCAGGTGGCTGGAAAGTGCTGAATCAGAAGATGAGGTGCTGTTCCTCATGCTTGTGTTGAGCTTCACTGGAACTTTGCAGCAGACCGAGGACAGAGATGCCAGCATGAGAGCAAGCTGGTGAAATAAAATGGCAAGCAATCAGAAGCTAGGGGTTATGCTTACAGACTGGAACCCATAGTTTCTGTCTGCTCCTAAATATTGGAGCACAAGTTAATGCCCACCACCAAAATACAATTAAATACAACTGACATACTTCAGCCATTACAATGAACATAATAACCATGTTGATAATTATTTGACCTGCTGGGATTATCTTATGTCTCCATTGAATCTCTCATCTTGAATAAGCAAATTTGCTATTTTCTTTTAATACACAAAAAGACCACAATAAATGGTTGTCATCTCTATGCCAAGTTATTCCTTTCTGAGTAAATATTATACTCAATATTACTCTTCTTGTCCATCATAGTGCTCTGGGAGCTTGACAAACCCAATCTACATCTTTGGGAAGTTTCAAATGACTGGAGAAGCTGGGGTTGCTCTCTTTAGAGTAGAGAAGGTTAAGGGGTGATTTAATAAAGTCAAACAAAATCCTGAAGGGCCTTGACAAGTGTAGGTAAGGAAAATTGTTTCCAGAGGGTTACTAACCAGGGGGCACAGATTTAAGATGATCATTGAAAGAGCCAGTGGGAGATGACGAGTAATTATGCAGCGAGTTACTGCGATCTGGAACACGCTGCCTAAAAGGATGGTAGAAACAGATTCAATAATAACTTTCAAAAGGGAATTGGATAAAGATTTTAAAAGGATAAAATCATCTGCAGGACTCTGGGGAAAGACCAGGGTATGGGACTGATTGGATAACTCTTTCAAAGAGCTGGCACAGACACAATGGGCCGAATGACCTCCTTCTGGGCTGTATCATTTAATGATTCTATAACCACTGTGGTAAAACAGCAGAGAGGAGACTTTCAGTTGAAACACTCTAGGTTGTTGATAATTCCCAATATCCTACATTCCAATTTCAGGATTGCTCTGCTTGCTAATTGGTTATTTTCTATTTTTGTTACCTCACCAATCATATTGCAGCCCCTAAATATTCACCACCATCACATTGCACCTAAGTAATTCACAGCTCTTATATATATATCAGAAAGCATCCAATCAGCCAGGGTTTCCTGATTCTATTCAGATCATATTTGTGAGGAGAGATATCAGGTGAAAAGATGATAAGTTGAGTTTCTTTGCTCTTAGCCAATTTGTAGCTTGCCAATTATCTAGGCCCATGTGAAAGGGAACTAGATAAATGCTTGAAGGGGAAGACATGCAGGTCTGTGGGGAAAGGGCAGGGGAGTGGGACTAAATGGATGGTTTTGTCAAAGAGCCAGCAGACACACAATGGGCCATATGGGCCTCCCTTTGTATGGTACCATTCTTTGATTCTTTGAGCAGTAATTGCTTGGCAAAAGGATGGAATGAAAGAACGAAAAGGAGTGAAAATAGAAGAACATAATGCACCGAAAGATGAGCAAAACATAGGCCGGCGTTTTCTGCGCCTGATCTGTTTGGCGGCGAGATTGGAGATACTCACGAGAAGGCCCTGGGCGTGTTTCCCAGTGAGGTGAACCCAGGAAATGATTGCCCCCCTCCCCTCCCCTCGTCAACGCTGGGCCCTGTTTCCTGCCCTCGAATGCCGGGAACTTGATTTGGAAGTGTTTACATCTCATTATTGTGGCCACACATGCTGGAAGCCCCAACCTAGCCGTCCAATTTAAAGCCCGCGTCGGCGTGAATTTGCGATGGCGTGCACCTGGCGACCTGAGCTTCGAGGGGATCTCGGAGAAGTGAGCGCACACGACTTTGCACAGCACTCGTGATGATCCCAATGTGAGGAAGTGGCTCCACAGATTTGGTGGGTCACAGGCAAGTCTCCAATAGCAGCCTCCTTGTGGCTGGCTTGTGGTGCCAAGGCAAGGGCGACAGTGCTGGGGGGGTGGGGGGAGAGAACCTTGAGGCAAGGGCATGAGTGAAAGAGGGTGCCATGGCAACATAGACCGATGTTTGAACACAAACACATGATGGGGGATGGAGGGGGAAGGAAAACAGCCGAGCAAGTGCCAAAACATGTTAAAGATAGCACTCCTTCGCAGCTGAGCGCGTTTAGCTTGAGCTCAGTTGACATGCTCGGGGTCAGCCTAGTCAAGCAATTGTGCCCACACAAGCAGCACTAATCCCTGACAATGCCAATGATTTGCTCCAGTGCTGTTAACCCCTCACGCACTCACTTCAAGCTTGAATGATGGTGCTGCAGAATCCATGGGGCAACTGGGCAAACTTGAGGATGCCCTTGGGAAAGGTGCCCATCGAACACTGATGGAGGGGCGCGCTCCTAGTCCCTTGCATTATGTTCCAGTTGACATTGAAAAGTCGCCCTCCTGCTCCAAGCAAACCGTGAAGCCTTGGAGTCCAGATTAGGACAACACCTGCCCCTGAGGTGAGAGTTCAGGATGTGGTCAAGTGGCCGAAGCTGTTGCCAGTCGGTCATGTGGTGTGGAGGGGGTGGTGCTGGGTGTGGGCACAGTGAACCATCATGGGCACTAAATACTGGGCATCCATGAGGCTGCCTGGACTCTCTGGCATGTGTTAAGGGGCCTCGAGAGGCAGCCACAGGTGATGACTTGACCAAGAGTGGCCCTTAGGAGACAATTACTGACCCTTGTGTCTCTCTCTTTGATACTGCAGTGAAGAGACCATCAGGAACATGGAGCCCAGTGATCTCGCTGTCTGCTTCATTGCCTATAGGCAGGAGGGAAGAAGGAGAAGAATGAGACAGAGGCACCTGGCTCACCAGAGGGAGGAGCAAAACCCTGAAGACCAAGGGACAAAACAGCATCCTGCGCACACAGAGGATGAACCCAGAGAGCCGTCATTCATGGGCGGATCACTAGACCCAGGGTCTGCAGATGGTGCATGTACTACCTGCAGATGAGCGAGAACCAGTGTCACTGACACCTGAACATGTCAAGGGAACTGGTCATTCACATATGCCACCTTCTGCAGGATTTGGCACCATGGGGGCGCAGAGGGCATCCATTGCCATTGACAGTTACAGTTATCACCGCGCTCAATTTCTACAGCAGTGGCTCCTTCCAGGTATCCACTGAGGACCTTTGTGGGATCTCGAAAGCCTCCACCCACAAACGTATCCAGGAGGTCACAGACACCATTTTTTCCAAGGCACACACCTTTGTCAACTTCGACAAAGATCAGGTGAGCCAGGAAGTGAGAGCGCTGGGATTTGCTGAGATTTCCGATTCCCAGAGGTGAAGGGTACTATCCACTGCACCCATGTGGCTCTTAAATCTCCCTGGCAACAAGCAGTCCAGAATGTGAACCGCAAAGGCTTCCACTGTCTCAATGCTCAGCTGGTCTGTGACCATAACAAACGGATCATGCAGGCGTGTGCAAGATACCCCGGAGGCATCAACGACTCATACATCTTCAGCAGGTCTCAGACCCCTGACATCTTCCAGGGATCACACAGGCTGCAGGGCTGGCTCCTCGGTGGGGGCGGGGTAAGGGAATCCCTGCGAAGGACATGGCTGATGATACCCGTGTGCCGGCCTCAGACTCTTGGTGAGAAGGAACAACGAGGCTCATGCCACAACCCGGAGTTTGGTTGAGCTCACCACTGGCATCCTGAAAATGAGGTTCAGGCGCTTGGGCAGATCTGACACCCCAGAGGGTGTCATGCATCATACTGTGTGCTACAGAACCTGGTGACACAAAGCGGGGAGGACCTGGATGATGAGGAGATGCAAGAGCTGCATGTCTCCTCCGATGAGGAAGAAGTCAAAGGGGATGAGGGTGATGAGGTCCTGGAAGGTGAGGGTGCAGGTGATGAGGTCACTGCACTGGCCAGACGAGGCAGGCAATGCTTGTGAGGCCCTTTTGCCCCAAGACTCCAGGAGGGGGACGGTAAGATGCAGCGAGGACATCCCCGAGTTCTTCACATTGCATCTGGAAACGTCTGGCAGTTGTCTGACTGAGTGCAGTGCGCAGATGCTCTGTGAAGAGGCTCACATCATCGAGACGCTGCGGAGATACAGCAGCCACATGGGCTTTAAGACAACTTGATCCTTAGGCAGGCTTCATCACCTGTTCCCTTCAGCACCACACCTTCACCTGTCAGGAATGGTGTCGAGATGGGGGGCGCAGTTCTGCCTCTAAGATGCTGAGAGCACACAGAGAACATCACGGAACCCAGAGATTCCTGCAGCAAACACAAGCCACATGGAGGTGCCGGCATCACTAATCTGGAGAGTGAGTTTGCAGCCGGACAATCACTGTGCTCAAAGGATTACACACTGCACCGGGGAGAGGTCCTGGACTGTGACACGAGCCTTCATTTTGTGCAGGAAGCAAGGTTTCACATCTGATTGACATGAACACTGCTCATCATAACAAGGAGCCATAGGCAAGGAGACATTCTTGGGAGTTAATGTACAATAGTGAACATTAGGTACAAGTGATTAACACCCATGCCCATGTTATGCAGCGAAACCTTCTTGACCTTCCTAACCCTGCCGCTACGTCTTGATGCTCCCCTGACTGCGGAGGTGGAGGTGGCCGGCTGAAGGCCAAGCCTTGTTGTCTGTGGTGACCTTGGCAGGCGTCCTCTGGAGGGCTGAAACCTGGAGGACCCAGCCTCTTTTTGGGGTCTTTGTTGTGCGGCTGTGGCACCCTCCTCGGCCTGAGGAGCTGGAACTGCTGAGGTCACAGGAAGCGGGGACTTGGATGGGCTGGAGACTCCCAGAGTCACCTGGACGGATGGGCTGTGCACCTGCTGATCCTCCTCCCCCTGGGTGCCCAAAGGCCTCTGGCTGACTCCTTGAGAGGAAGGGGCAGCTGGAATGAGCTCGAGATCCTCCCCATCCCCCACGTTGACACTGATATATGCCAGCAAGTGCATCAGCCCATGCAGCTGTGCAGGACTGATGTCCTGGGCCAGGGTCTCCATGGCAGCTGCCATCCTGCCAGTGTTGACCTTGGTGCATTGGCATGCTGGCACTATCACCTCAGACCGAAGGCAGACTGACTCCTCCATCGTGCCTTGCAATCTGAGGAGTGCAGCGGACATCCCTTCCTGATGTTCCCGAGCTTGTCTTTGCAGCTCCAGCAACTGAGGTATGACTGAGTCCAGAGGCTCCTCATCTGACTCGGACTCAGCAGATTTCTGGTCTCCAGCAGTTATCCGAGAGCCGGGGACCTGGGAAGTCCCCGCCTCCACCTGCTGTGGATCAGACAGTGAGATCTGCTCACCAAATTGTGACCCCAAGGCTGCTCTAGAATTAGGTCCCACAGAGGTGTGTCTCTCTGTGCTGGTGGGGGGGGGGGTGTGGGTGAGCGCTGTGATGGGTCTTCAATGTCGGTGTCTGTGGGTTGCTCTTCTGTAGTGTCCTCAGGGCTGGGGTCGAGGGTCTGGCTCATGGACCCCCTTGGCTGCTTCCCAGATGTGCCTGCAAAAGCCAGGAGAAATAATGAGTGCATGGCAGGGGACTGTGGAACAGGGGAACTGACTCACACTGCGAGACAGGGGAACTGACCCTCACTTGGTTGAGCACTGCTGACATCACCATCAGCGCAGGAACGGTCCAGATCATCATCGGCCAGCTGGATGGCTGTGTTTTCAAAGTCTGTAGGGACAATGATGTCAGGCATTCCTCTATCAGCCTGTGACCTCTCCCTTTCATTGTGTGCCAGCTTGTCCTGCATGAATACAGATGGAGAGTGTATAAGCAGGATGCCTGCCAGGCCAGATCATAAGGTTGCCTGGCATGTGTGAGTGGTGAGTGGTGCCATGGATAGGATGAGGATATGATCTGTAGGACAGATAAAAGTGTGTGAGAGAGAGAGAGTGAATGGTGATGTCTCTTTAATAAAAGTCACTGTAGTCCCAGAGGCTGCTCTCTCCATTAGAGAGACAACTGGTGGTGAGTTTAATCTGGGGGGGTTCACCACACCTCAGGCAAGGGGCAAGGTTAAGAAGGCCTTGGCTGGTACAGAAATTGAACCCACACTGTTGGCGTCACTCTGCATCACCAACCAACTGTCCAGCCAACTGAGCTAACTTGAACCAGCAGTGAGTGAGACCCCTGTGGATGTGTGGTGGGTTTGTGAGTGTGCGGGTTGAGAGGGATGAAGAGAGTGACTTACCCTGGGGGAATGGAGGAGATCATTCATCCTCTTTCGGCACTGGGTGGCTGTCCTCTTTCACAGGGTGTTGGTGCTGCCACCACCTCCCATGCTGGATTTTTCACCTTGGATGAGGTTCTTTACCCAAAGTGGGGGGGGTGGGGGGGGGGGGGTAGAGGACATCGGGGCAGGCCTCCACTGCATCGAGTGGGCACCCGAGGGAGGCATCATTAAACCTGAGGGGGCAGCATGTTTCCTGCCTTTGGCAGCCGTCAGTTCCCAGCAGCTTCCTATCCCTTGAAGAGAGCTCGCTCTATGCAACGGTGGCGTTTAAATATGTCGCCCAGGTTACTGAAGCTCTGAGATCATGGCGGGACGGGCGAATCAGAGGCCACCCCCAGCCCCTGCACCACCCCCAACCCAGCGACCTGTGTAAAACCCGGGCATCTCAACGTTTTAAACAACCGGGCGCAAGATACAGCGGGAAACCCAGCCACTGCCATTGGCTGCTCAAATGCCGATGCCCCCACTCGAAATCTGGCTTGGCCGATTTCAGGGGTCATTCCGCCCATAGACAAAGGGCTGTATCCTCCTGTGGGCTTCAGGACCCCGACATTTGGACCAAATGGAGGTCCCGAGCCTCCACTTGCTGGCACAGGGACATTCTCGGAGTTTGTTGCTTCCGGTCTCGCTCTCCAATTAAGGAGGTGGGCGCCAGTGAGGCAGGACAGGAGCCAAGAGGACATTTCATCATGGAGGCTCCCTCAAAAACAAGTGTAAAATTAAAAACCAAAAGAGGCCAAGCAGTCAGGCCCCTCTGGGTGGGGCAATGGGGCCGCGGGCAAGGCTTCCCAGCCAACAGCCCAGTGCCATCGGGAGGCCTGGTCCATGAGGCCTCCCCCATGTGGTGTGGGGCCTGCAGCATGAACAGAATGTTGGCAGGCCAGGAGAAACTGCCCTTTAATTATTTACACTGGCTGCCAATCCACACCTGGACCCGTCGATGGGAACTTCCCTGGCAACGGGACTGTTGCAGGATGGCTCTCTGGTATTTTCCCAGAGCCCCTGGGTTGGGAAATTTCAGTCCTGAGATTCTCACTGGGGGTAATAGCCCTTTGCTGTCACTGTCCACAGCAACACTTGGCAAATACTGAACTGGCTAATGTTATTTTCATTGACAGGAACTGATAAATGTTGACATAATGGAGTTTCCCATTATTTGAAAGTAGATAATTTATCAATATATGAACAAGGAGCAGATGTAGGCCATTCAGCCCCTCGAGCCTGCTCCGCCATTTAATAGGATCATGGCTGATCTGATAGTAACCTGAAATCTGCATCCCAACTGCCCCTGATAACCTATCAACCCCTTGCTTACCAAGAATCTATCCACCTCTGCCTTAAAAATACTCAAAGACTCTGCTTCCACCACCTTTTCAGGATGAGAGTTCCAATGACTCATGACTGTGTGTGAAAAAAATTCTCCTCATCTCCGTCTTAAATGGAAGGCCCCTTATATTTAAACAGCAGCCCCTAGTTCTAGATGCTCCTACGGGAGAAAACATCTTCTCCACATCCACCCTGTCAAGACCCCTCAAAAGTAAGGAAGGCTAATTTTTTATCAAACTAATTTAAAATTCCAGTTAGACAAGGGTATTCAGGACTCCAAAGCCAACCATGGCTAAATGGAGTTAAGATACAGATCTTATCAAGATTGAACTAAATGGTGGAACAGGCAGGGGGGCTGAATATCCTCCCCTTGCCCTTTTCAAAAGGACAGACTACTGGTTCCCCTATATCTATCCGACTAGTACATCCTCAAAAAACAAATTTGTCAAGCAGGATTTCCATTTTGTAAAGCCATATTGACTTTGCTTGATCATACTGTACTTCTCTAAGTGCATTGTTAAGACTTCCTTAATCACAGATCCCAGCATTTTCCCCATGACTGATACCAGGGTAACTGACCTGTTCTCTCTCCCCGTCCTTTCTTGCAAAGCGGTGTTCCATTTGCTAAGTTCCAATCCACTGGGGCTGTTCTAGAATCTAGGGAATTTTGGAAAATCATAGCCAGAGCATCCACTATCTCTGCAGTTATCTCCTTTCAAACTCGAGGACATAAACCATCAGGTCCTGAGAGTTTGCCAGATTTTAGTCCTTTAAGCTTCTCCAATACATTTTCTCTGCTAATATTAATTACCTTAAGCTCCTCACTCTTATTAGCTTCTTGGTTTCCTCTCTATTTCTGGTATATAACTTGTATCTTTTACTGTGTCTCTGCCATTGAAGGAAGTGAGAGTAGAAATTGCAGGGGCACTGGCCATAATATTTCAGTCTTCCTAGTCTCAGGGGAGGAGCTGGGGGACTGGAGAATTGCAAACATTACGCCCTTGTTCAAAAAAAGTTTGTAAGGATAAGCCCAGCAATTACGGACCAGTCAGTTTAACTTCAGTGGTGGGGAAGCTTCTAGAAACAATTATTTGGGATAGTGTTAGTAGTCACGTGGAAAAATGTAGGTCGATTAGGAAGAGCCAGCATAGATTTGTAAAGTGGAAATTGTGTTTAACTAATTTGCTGAAGTTTTTTGAAGATGTAACAGAAAAGGTTGATGAGGGTAATGCTGTTGATGTGGTGTACATGGACTTTCAAAAAGCATTCGCTGTTGTGCCACACAACAGACTTGTGAGAAAAGTTATAGCTCATGGAATAAAAGGGACAATATCAACATGGATAAAAAATTGGCTGAGTAATAGGAAAAATGAGTAATGGCCAATGGATACTTTTCAGACTGGAGGAAGGTTTGTAGTGGAGTTCCCCGTGGGTCGGTATAGGACACTTGCTTTTCCTGAAAGTATATTAACGATCTAGATCTTGATGCTCCGGGAACAATTTCAAAGTTTGCAGAGGATATGAAACTTGGAAACATTGTAAACTGTGAGGAGAACAGTCTAGAACTTCAAAAGGACATAGGGAAGTTGGGCAAATAGGGAGCAGAGGAAGTTCAATGTAGAGAAGTGTGAGGTGGTACAATTTAGTAGGAAGAACATGGACAGACAATATAAAATAAGGGGTACAATTCTTAAAGGTATGCAGGAGCAGAAAGACTTGGGTGCATATGTGCATAGATCATAGAGGTGGCAGGACAGGTGGAGAGAGCAGTTAATAAAGCATTTGGTGTGCTAGGCTTTATTAATAGGGGCATTTATATAAGACACTTGTTAGACTTCAGCTGGAATATTGTCATAGTCATAGAAGCACAGAGATCTAAAGCACAGAAAAAGGCCCTTTGACCCATCGAGCCTGTGCCAGTCAAACAAGTACCTAACTATTCTAATCCCATTTTCCAGCACTAGGCCCCTAGCCTTGTATGCCTTGGCATCGCAAGTGCACATCCAAATACTTCTCATATGTTATGAGGGTTTCTGCTTCTACCACCCTTTCAGGCAGTATTGTGTACAGTTCTGGATGTCACACTATAGAAAGGATGTGAACGCCCTGGAGAGAGTGCAGAAAGGATTACGAGAATGGTTCAGAGATGAGAAACTTCAGCTACGAAGATAGATTGGAGAGGTTGGAACTGTTCTCCTTGGAGAGAAGAAAACTAAGAGGAGATTTGATAGAGGTGTTCAAAATCATGAGGAGGCTGGAAGAGTACAGTAATAGAGTTTTACAGAACAGAAAGAGGCCCTTCAGCCAGTCATCAAGCCCCTATCTACTCTAATCCCATTGTCCAACACTTAGCCCATAGCCTTGTATGCTATGGTTTGTAGATGGGGAGAAATTGTTCCCGCTCGTCAAGCGGTTAAGAATGAGAGGGCACAGATTGAAAATGATTTGCAAAAGAAGCAAATGCGATGTGAGAAAAAAACTTTTCCACATAGCAAACGGTTTGAGTCTGGAATGCACTGCCTGGAAGTGTGGTGGAGGCAGGTTCAATTGAGGCATTCAGGAGGGCACTAGATGATTATTGGAATAGAAACAATGTGCAGGGGTACGGTGAATAGGCAGGAGAATGGCGCTAAGTCATAATGCCCAGTTGAAGAGCTGGTGCAGACATGATGGGCTGAATGGCCTCCTGAGCCATAATAATTCTGTGATTTCCTCATTCCCTTTGATGATTTCTTTGTCTCTTGCCTCAAAGGGACCAATGGCTCCCTCAACTTTTGTTAATTCAGTACATTGGGGGTGCTATTATGGGTGCTTCCCATTCTGGGAATGAAGGAAGGCAGGTGCAGAAAGGCTAGAAAAATTGATGTGGGGAAAATTCTCCCAGGAAGTTTGCTTGTGTGCTTATAAACTGCTCCAATATTCCAGCAGCCTGTTCATACAGCGGGAACCTTTGCTTACCCCCTACAAAGGAATGCACAGGGACACTGGCCACACCTCCACAGCTTAAAACTGCAAGATTTCAGCAACTGCACAGGTTAGGGAAACTGCTGAATTGGTGGTAGCGTTTTCTTAAAAATTTACTCATTGATTCATGGGGTCTGAGCATCGCTGGCAAGGCCAACATTATTGCCCCTTTTTAATTGCCCTGGAGAAAGTGGGGTGAGCCACCAAGTTAAATACAGCCAAGTTGTTTGCTCGGCCATTTCAGAGGGCAGTTAACAGTCAACTGCGTTGTTGTGGGTCTGGAGTCACATGTACACCAGGCCCAGGTAAGGACGGCAGATTTCCTTCCCTAAAGGACACTAGTGAACCAGATGGGTTTTTACAACAATCAATAATGGTTTCATAACAAAAACAGAATTACCTGGAAAAACTCAGCAGGTCTGGCAGCAACGGCGGAGAAGAAAAGAGTTGACGTTTCGAGTCCTCATAACCAATAATGGTTTCATGATGACCATTACTGAGACTACTTTTTATTCCAGTTTTTATTTCACTAAAATTAGGGATGGGCAATAAATGCTGGCCTGGACAGTGATGCCCACATCCTGTGAAAGAATTAAGAAAACTGAATTTCAACTCCCCAGTTGCCATGGTGGGATTTGAACTCACATCTTTGGACCATTACTCCGGGCCTCTGGATTACCAGATCAGCAACTACACTACCATACTCACACTGTTAGGTGCTCAGGTACTATTTAACACGTTTTAGAAGCTCCCACATATCACAAAATATTTAATTTGCTAAGAAACCGACTAGGCATTTAAATAGGCCAGTGTGGTTTTAATTACTCAAAGCTGGCAGACTGGACACTCTTATTGAAATTTCCTATTTTCTGATGATAAACCCATTTTCATCTTTACTATTAACATTTCACCAGGAATCTAGCTGGTACATGAAAGATTTTGAGCTGGATGTTCACCGAGTCAGGATCACTAGGGAGCCCTTTAAAAATACCCACCCGGACCCGATTTCGAGATTCCTAACTGCATTCCTGTGGCTTCCAATTTTCGTGAGTGCCTCTCCAGGGGGTGGGCTGGCTCAGATCAAAAGACCACACCCTGCACTCCTGACCTGGCTGGCTCCATTGTCAGGATAGGCATATTCTAGTGCTCACCGCTTTTCATGGAGTTGGGCCAGCTTTCAATGAGTCGTGGTTCACTGCACCTCAGAGATGTCATGAACCTTAGACTGCATGAGGGGATCTTTTAAAAGGTAAGTTCCAAAGGTCCCCCTCATGCCTCCCCATGCCAGGGTATGTCCACCGCCCTCCCACTCCTTCTTTACTGCGACATTGACAGTAGTGATAAGAGGGCCACAGCTCGCAATCAAACAAGGTTTTCACTGGGGCTCAGGTGTTTTAGCAGAATAATGGATTTCTGGACGCTCAGCCAAGCTTCATTATATATTGTAATAACTGGAAAAACTCAGCAGGTCTGGCAGCATTTGTGGAGAGAGGAACAGAGTTAACATTTCGTGTCCATACAATGCTACTTCAGAGCTGAAGAGAGGTAGAAATGTAATGGGTTTTATATTGTTGGGGTGAGCAGGTGGAGCAAGATAGAAGGCCAGGGATAGATGGGAGCTCAGGAGAGATTTGACAAAGATGTCATGGACACAAGACAAAAGGAGTGTTAATGGTGGTGTTAAAGACTAAAGAAGGTGCTAATAGTGGCATAAAGCTAAGATAGCAGAATGTTTTCCTGGCTGAGAGCCCAGACATTTTACAATCTTTGAAAGTTGATGAACACGCAGAATTGTACTCGAACACAATCTGTAACCTCACAGCCTGGCATATCCCCCACTCTACCAATACCAACAAACCAGGGGATCAACCCTGGTTCAATGAAGAGTGCAGGAGGGCATGTCAGGAGCAGCACCAGGTATACCTAAAAATGAGGTGTCAATCTGGTGAAGCTATAACGCAGGACTACTTGCGCGCAAAACAGCATAAGCAGCAAGTGATAGACAGGGCTAACAACCAACGGATCAGATCTAAGCTCTGCAGTGCTGCCACATCCAGTGATGAATGGTGGTGGACAATTAAACAACTCACTGGTGGAGGAGGCTCCATAAATATCCCCATCCTCAATGACAGAGGAGCCCAGCACATCAGTGCAAAAGATAAGGCTGAAGCATTTGCTACAATCTTCAGCCAGAAGTGCCGAGTGGATGATCCATCTCAGCCTCTTCTGGAGGTCCCCAGCATCACAGGTGCTAGTCTTCAGCCAGTTCGAATCACTCCACGTGATATCAAAAAATGGCTGAAGGCACTGGATACTGCAAAGGCTATGGGCCCTGACAATACTCCGGCAATAGTGCTGAAGACTTGTGCTCCATAACTTGCTGCACCCCTAGCCAAGCTGTTCCAGTACAGCTACAACACTGGCATCTACCTGGCTATGTGGACAATTGCCCAAGTATGCCCTGTACACAAAAAGCAGGACAAATCCAACCTGGCCAATTACTGCCCCATCAGTCTACTCTCGATTATCAGTAAAGTAATGGAAGGGGTCATCAACTGTGCTATCAAGCGGCACTTGCTTAGTAATAACCTGCTCACTGACACCCAATTTGGGTTCTGCCAGGGCCACTCAGCTCCTGACCTCATTACAACCTTGGTTAACAAACATGGACAAAAGAACTGAACTCCCGAGGTGAGGTGTGAGTGACTGCCCTTGACATCAAGGCTGCATTTGACATCAAGGAGCCCTAGCAAAACTGGAGTCAATGGTAATCAGGGGGAAAACTCTTGGCTGATTGGAGTCATACCTAGCACAAAGGAAGATGGTTGTGGTTGTTGGAGGTCAGTCATCTCAGCTCCAGGACATCACTGCAGGAGTTCCTCAGGGTAGTGTCCTAGGCCCAACCATCTTCAGCTGCTTCATCAATGACCTTCCTTCCATCATAAGGTCAGAAGTGGGGATGTTCGCTGATGATTGTACAATGTTCAGCACCATTTGCAACTCCTCAAATACTGAAGCAGTCCATGTCCAAATGCAGGAAGACCTGGACAACATTCAGGTTTGGGCTGACAAGTGGCAAGAAACATTCATGCCACACAAGTCCCAGGTAATGACCATCTCCAACAAGAGAGAATCCAACCATCGTCACTTGAAGTTCAATGGCATTACCATCACTGAATCCCCCACTATCAACATCCTGCAGGTTACCATCAACCAGAAACTGAACTGGACTAGCCATATAAATACTGTGGCCAGAAGAGCAGGTCAGAGGCTAGGAATCGTGCGATGAGTAACTCACCTCCTGACTCCCCAAAGCCTGTCCACCACCTACAAGGCATAAGTCAGGGTTGTGATGGAATACTCTCCACTTGCCTGGATGAGTGCAGCTCCAACAACACTCAAGAAACTCAACACCATCCAGAACAAATGAGCCCACTTGATTGGCACCCCATCCACAAACATTCACTCCCTCCACCACCTACCCAAAGTAGCAGCAGTGTGTGTGTGCCACCTACAAGATGCACTGCAGGAACTCACCAAGGTACCTTAGGCAGCACCTTCCAAACCCATGACCACTTATATCTGGAAGGACAAGGGCAGCAGATAGATGGGGACCCCACTAAGTTCTCCTCCAAATCATTCAACATCCTGACTTGGAAATATATTGCCGTTTCTTTACTGTCGCTGGGTCAAAATCCTGGAACTCCCTTTCTAACAGCACCGTGGGTGCACCTACACCACATGGACTGCAGCGGTTCAAGAAGGCAGCTCACCCACCACCTTCTCAAGGGCAACTAGGGATGGGCAATAAATGCTGACCCAGCCAGCAAAGTCCACATCCTGAGGATGAGTAAAAAAAAATAATCTAGTTCAGATTGGGTGTTTTCATATGGCGTAGTTGTGCGGATTCATATGTGTTTTCATATGGCGTAGTTGTGCGGATGGACTTGACAGGCAGGTTCTGGCACATGTGCCACACATGAAATACCAGGTGTTGTTGTTTTTGGCATTGGCACCCGCTGCCAAGCCACTGTAACCACTGGTCATTGCGGTGGTGCTCGCCAGCCCACAGGAGCCACCAGCATAGATTTCAAGCGCATCTTAGATGTGATTACTCAACTGCCACAAAACAGTAACTTTATTCATGATCCCACAACGCATCCCCCCCCCCCGCCCCCCCCACCAACCCATCCCCCACCCCGGAAATAGACGAAGCAGATGTCAGATTCTTAAGTTACTCTTTTTGGAGGGGAGGTGATGGTGATGGAATGAGGGAAATGGCCAGGCTGAGCCGAGGGAAATCTGGTCACCTTATATCAGGTTTCCAGTTCTTAGTCTATTGGTGTGAACGCCACTGCCTGATATCTGAGAGTGTTTGACCTGACAGTAATGATTAAGAACAAAGGTATGTACATTTCTACAGAATCTTTTCACACATCTGAGAATTGTGCATCAGGTACAACGAATAAACTGCTTTCAACCTTTTTGGGAAGTAAATTGCTTCCCCTCCCCACTCAAAGTGCAGTTGCTGTTGTTGAGGTGAAGCAAGGTAGAGTAATCTTTTCCACAGGTTATACTGCTGACTTCAATGATTTACCAGCAGATGGATTGAAGATGACAGCTGGTGATGAGGTTTACATACCAATCATGTTTTAATATGTTGTGGAGCAGCGGTAAGAGCTGCAACAGAATCGGGAAGTGGAAAATTCAAGCAGATAAATAGGAACGAGGCCGAATTTATGTTTTTCACCTGGTCTCTACTGGCTTAATTTGTCTGTAATTTCTGCTATCTCTTTACCACGAGTAGTGACTGCATCTCTGTCTGAAGCACAGCTGTACTCACAGGTCCCCTCTCAAACTGTGTGCAATAGGAACAGGAGAAGGGCATTCAGCCCCTTAAACCCACTCTGTCATTCGGTTTGTTCATGGTTGATCCATATCTTAACTCCGCCTTCCCGCCTTGGACTCTGTGACTTCTAAAACCTTACCCTAACAAATATCTATAAATCTCAATTTTGGAACTTTCAGTTGATCCCCAGAATCAGCAGTTTTTTGAGGGAGAGAGTTCCAGATTTCCGCTCCCCTTGTGCATGAAGAAGTGCTTCCTGACATCATCCTCGAATGGACCGGCTCTCATTTTAATGTTCTGACCCCTTGTTCTGGACTCCACCCACCACCCCTCACCCCCCACCCCCTCCCAACCCCCAACCACCCCACCCCACCCCACCAGAGGAAATAATTTTTCTCCATCGACCCTATCAAATCCTTCAATTGTCTTAAACGCTTCAATTGGATCACCCCTTAATCTTCCATATTCAGGGAAATACAATCCTAATCTAAAATTGATCCTCATAATTTAACCCTTTCAGCCTATCATGGTGAATCTGCTCTGCACTCCCTCCACGGTCGGTATCAGTGCGGTTAACAGAACTGAACCCAGTTACTCGAGATGGGGTCTGACCAGAGTTCTATATAAATGTAACTTCCACCTCTTTGTTTTCCTGCCCTCTTAAGGTAAAGGCCAATATTTCATTCGCCATTTTAATTGTTGTAATTATTGTAAGTTTCCCTCTGTGATTATCTTATCAGTTATCTCATCGAAACCTAAAAAATACTTAAAGCAATAGACAGGGTAGATGCAGGTAAGACATTTCCCCTGGCTGGGGAGTCTAGAACCAGGGGACACAATTTCAAAACAAGGGGAAGCCACTGAGGACCGAGACGAGGAGAAATTTCTTCACTCAGAGGTTGTGAATCTTTAGGATTCTCTACCCCAGGAGGCTGTGGAAGCTCAGTCATTGAGCATGTTTAAAGTAGAGTTTGACAGATTTCTAAATACCAGTGACATAAAGGGATATGGGGATGGTGTGGGGAAAAGGCATTGAAGTGGATTAATTTTTTTATTCTATCATGGGATGTGGGCATCACTGGCTAGGCCAGCATTTGTTCCCCATCTCTAATTGCCCTTGAGAAGGTGGTGGTGAGCTGCCTTCTTGAACCGCTGCAGTGCCTGTGGTGTAGGTACATCCACTGTGCTGTTAGGGAGGGAGTTCCAGGATTCTGACCCAGTGACAGTGAAGGAACGGTGATTTATTTCCAAGTCAGGATGGTGAGTGGCTTGCAGGGGAACTTCCAGGTAGTGGTGTTCCCATTTATCTGCTGCCCTTGTCCTTTTAGATGGTCGTGGGTTTGGAAGGTGCTGTTTAAGGAGCCTTGGTGAGTTCCTGCATGATTGTATTGACTGGTGTAGCAAGCTCGACAGGCTGAATGGCCTACTCCTGCTCCTATGTTCCTACACACAGGATGAGGTAACTCTCCGATTCATCCTTCTTGTTGCTTCCCTGAACTCACAGCTGTGCATCAACTAAGAAGAATAATGAGGAGATAAAAGCAAAATACTGTGGATGCTGGAAATGTTGGAAAATCTCAGCAGCTCTAACAGCATCTGATGTTTCTGTTTTTAAGGAGGTGTTGGTCATGGGAAACTGTTACAGCAAAGGACCCATGCCGTTAGAGTGCTTAGCCTTTATTTATCTTTAATTGCAAAGCTAGGTGAAGGCTCATAGTGCAGGCTAACACTACAACTGAAAGGAGCTGAGGAGAAGGTAGGATGAATTAACAATGGTTAAAAGTGAATAAGTCAAAGTTGATTAAACTACACCAAATTTCTGTTTAAAAAGTTGTGCAGGTTTTTAAGAGAGATTCTGAGGGAGGCGCCTCAATGGGCTGAATGACCTTCTTCTATGCCACAATGATTCTGTAATGACTTCTGGTCCCATTCTAGCAAACCTCCTCCACATCCTTCCCAAGCCCTTGACTCCTTCCTAAAGTGTGGTGCTCAGAATTGGACACAATAATGTGTTGGGAGGCTGGGGATTGGGGCTGGGGGGAGTGAAAAAGTGGAATACAATAATATTTAATTATATTGGTTAAATTAATTAATATTAAATTATGTGGCTAATACAAAATCTAAATCTCACATTAGCTTCTCAGTTAGATTGGGATGTATTCATTAAGAGTTCCAAAGAAACTATTTGTGCTAATATTTCTTGATATGTTGTGATTTTTGTTTGTGAAGTCTCAGTAGTTCCTCAATGACAGACAGTAGACTTGACAATATCTCTAGGAAGATTTTTCCATGGCTTAATTGACTTTAGCAGAGGTGGTAGAGGTTACAGAATGTGAAGGGAGCTGGTCTGAACTACAGTCTGGGTCCAAATTAATCCTAAGCATGAGGTGATGACCAAAGTTCCAATGTTTACATCCCGTACACCATCAATATTCTCAGAAAATGCTGGAAAAACTCAACAGGTCTAACAGCATCTGTGGAGAGAGAAACAGAGTTGACGTTTTGAGCTTGTATGACTCTTCTTCAGAGCTGAAGAGAAGCAAAAATGTGATGAAATTTGTGCTGTTTAAGTAGGGGTGGGGTGGAGCAGGTGAAGCTGGATAGAAGGCCAGTGATAGGTGGGGGCAAAGGAGAGATTGACAAAGACACTCATGACATCTGAAGGCTCGAAACATTAACTCTGTTTCTCTCTCCACAGATGCTGTCAGACCTGCTGAGTTTTTCCAATGTTTTCTCTTTTTGTTTCAGGATTCCAGCATCCACAGTATTTTGCTTTTACCATCAATATTCTGTCAGCAAATCTGTCAATGCCACCATTATGCTGAAGCTTTGACTTTTCATTCATAATCTACCAGAACCAGGGTATTGTTCTGACACCTGCAAAAATGAAACAGAAAAGCCAAGGATCCTTGAGTGAATTTTGGAGTTAGAACTCGCAAATTAAATTTAGAAATGGCTAGCTGCCTTACCATTTCCAGGAACAAGTCGACTTCTAGGCAGCTCACATGAATGGCACCTGTTAGTCACGTGCGTCAAGTGGGTCACCTCCTTTCAGGCAGTGGTAGAGTTTAAAAATAAGTCAAGAGCAAGCAAGTCACCAATATGCTGAGGGGCTTTGCAGTGGTCAGTTATATATTGGCAAAGGCCTGGAGCAGGTCTGCTTTTCCACAGCTGAATAGTGGTATGAGCAATTAAACATGAAAAGGAAAAATAATTATCATTATAATACACAGCAAATGTCTATGTTTGGGTCTGGATTAACAACAACAATGTAACATAATAAAGGCTCGAGGGGCCATATGGCCCACTCCTGCTTGTTAATCCAATTCTAGGTCTGATGGTGAAGCATGAAACTAGACACTAATATTTTTCATGATAGTTTGTTTATTTACAGAATGTACTATTACTTATGCCTGCTTCCTGCCTATTACCCCAGTTCCCAGCAGTCTCTCTTTATACTTGCTCTAGGTACTTAATTAAGCCATGCCCTTCACCTGTGCATCTTAGCAAAATAACTAACAAAACCATTAACACTTCTCCTGCTTCTTACATTTTTAAAACATTCCTCTAGGAGCGCTATAAAACAAAATTCAACATCGAGTCACATAGGGAGGTAGCAGGGCAGGTTACCCAAAGCTTGTACTTTTCTTTGTCTGTACTTTGTTCTTTCAAGTTTTTTTACGCAGAGGGTAGTGAGTGTCTGGAATTCGCTGCCAGAGGAGGTGGTGGAAGCAGGTACGATAATGGTGTTTAAGAGGCAGCTTAACAAATCCATGAAAGGATGAGAATAGAGGGATACGGACCCCGGAAGTGCAAAATGTTTTAGTTGCTGGGCAATGTGATCAGCGCAGGCTTGGAGGGCCGAAGGGGGCCTGTTCCTGTGCTGTACTTTTCTTTGTTCTTTGTTCTCTTTGTCCTTAAAAGAGGTAGGTTTTGAGGAGCATCTTTAAGGAGGAGAGCAAGATGGAGGGCTTTCCATTCCCCCCCCCCCTCCCCCTCCCCAAAGGTGGATCCCTCGATCAGGTACGAGCAACACGGAACCCCACCCTGGAAGGTCACAAGCAAACACGCCAGGCTTTATTTTCAGTCCCCTGTGTGGCCGCCTGCTCACTGCTGGGTGATTACCAGCGGTGGTGGGGATGAGGCCTTTAATTGGACCTAAATTGGTGGAGGGGCGGGAAATCCGTCCTTGTGTCTTCCCACCACGGACCTAATCGGGTGGATGCAGGAAGGTGATGGGGTCCCCACCCACCACCCTGATTAAATGCTCCTGCACCACCTAACCTGCCAAGGGAGCGGGTATTAAATTCCACCCTACATACCTTCTTCCCATCTCAATTAATTGAGTTGTTGACGGGTTATTGCCCCCGATCCAGCATATGCACGTCAGTGCATCAGTGAACTGGCTAAGGCTTTAAGCTAAGCCTTATCCCATCTTCACCCGATGCTCAAACATCTGTACTTCCAACTGGGATTAGTGTGATCAATGATGAGGAACAGGAGCTCTGGCTGATTTCCCTCTCTCTGCTGAAGAGGGAGACTAACCATCGTGTCTAAACTGAAGTCAATGAATTCAGCAGCCATTCCAAATGAACTGGGAAACATTCTGGGGTCAATCGCTGGCTAAGTTGCATACTATCTTTAACAGCTGACATTGGGATTCTGACAAATTTGCAGGGCAGGGCTGAAAGAGAGAAAAAAAAAATTCCCACAACTAGTTAGACTTTCTATTCTCAAGCTGCCATGTTTCAAAATCAGGAGATTAACAGAGGATTCTGCTTCCTGTAGGCTGAAACGTTTCCAGCACAGATACAGCAGCTGAGCGCATATCTAACAAGCACTCTTGGGAGTTTAATTGCGTCACACATCAATATTCAGTGCCTCCATGGTGCTGTTGGGAAGGTCCATTAACTAAGAGTAAAAAATCGACACAAGGGAAAAAAACGCAGTCCAAAACGAATTAAGTATCAATAGGACCTCATTAGTATGGCCCCAGATACATTAATAAAAACACAGAAGACAAGAGTACTACACCTGCCCAGTCCCATTAGATTCAAAATTGTAGCATTATCAATTTATATTCCAAGCCAAGCCTAGCAGCCGACTGCTAGTACAATTTTCTAATTGTGGTTTCAGCTGACTTTTCACGCACAAAGACTCGTGTAAGATGTTGCTTCATTGCACAGCTGCTCAAAGCGCTTTCCTTATTTAAAATCAGTTCTTTCCCGTTGTTGGATAAAACATCGTCCTACTTACAGTCACTTGGTCGTGCAGAACATGAATGTCACTGAAAAGAGAGACATGTTGCTGAAGCTTTTCATCTTGTGCTCATCAGGATAAATGCAAGAATGCCAAATTTCAAAAATCAAATCACATCTAACAGTGGTGTGTGTCTTTGGTTATTCGTAACAGGTGGACTACAGAACCAGCCAGCTCTTCCAAAACCCAAAATAAAACGTCTACTGTTAGTTGTGATTCCGTGATTGGGCTGCACTTGCTGAACAATTCTAAGTGCCCTAATAGCCACACGAACAACCAGTTTAAGCTAAACACCTACTCAAAGTGACATACATTCATTCACAGTGACCCATTCTCTGCAAACAAAAGAGATAGTTTCAATCCTTGAGGATTTTTTAAATTATTGGGGAGCTTGGCAGGGGGCCCCAAGTTCTCTGATGATTTTACTATGGCAACGCCTCAGCCAGAGTCAAATTGCCAACCAATCAGCATCCTGTAGTATAAATTGGTGTGATTGTTTGAAATTTGGTATTCTTGTGTTTGTCCTGATGAGTCCAAATGAAAAGCTTTGGCAACATGTCTCTCTTTTCAGCAATATTGTCATTTTTAATTTTCTACCTATTTCGTATTTGTCTCTGTTCCTTTGCATGATGCATTGCTGTAACCCTGAGTTGAATCTTACCAGGTCTCTAGGGGCAGGCTCAGTAGTGGGGTGGGGGAAGTATGTAAAATGGTGAGGGAAGGCAAGGGGTGCATTGTTCATCGTCTTCCTTTTGCCATGGCATTTTATCACTGATGGGGATATTGGAGGATGCCTCCCAATCAGAGCCCAATTGTGCCACTTAAGTAGCCATTTAATAGCCCATTCCTGCCACCACTGGATGTTACTTGTGGGGTTGGGGCCTCCACTGTGTGGGGAGACTGCCTGGTGAACCCTCCCTGCAGGGCTCATGGGCAGGTGCTCCTAATCGGGCACTCTATGGCCCACAAAAGAGCTCCTCTGGGGGCAGTGGTTTTCCCTACAGCAACAGAACCCATCCCCAGCTCCACTCCCCTGGCTGCCCCCGGCCCACCTGACTGGCCTTGGATACCCAACATCTCACTTACCTCTGTGCAGGGGCAGCATGTTGTCTCTTCAGCTGAGCGCAGTTCCAGTCGAGGCCACCATTCCTGGTGGCACTGCTGAGCTCCCGGCCCCCCGACTGGTTGACAGCTCTTGAGGGCAGGTCACCATCCTTTAGAGGGAGGGGAGTCTCAGTGATAACTAATTAGTTGGACCAAAAATGCGGCTGGGAGTCCCACAAAAGGTCAAAGTGGGGTTGCCCCTGGCTTTTGGGCCTGTTGTCAGGCTCCCCGTTGCCCTCAGTAAATTCTGGCCCAGTTGTGCAAGGTTCAAATTTGTTGAGGACTCTCAATCATCTGCCAACTGTCCTTAATGAAGGAAACATCCTTATTGTGGCACATAATCCAAGGGCCTCTGTAGTTTATTAGACAGAAGGAATGATCTTACATTTATATCCCATCTTTCCTGGCCCCAGGATCGTCCATGGCGATTATGGCCAATGAAATACCTTTGAATTGTTGTCACTATTACAAACTGGAAAATCAGAGCCAGTCCATTCAGGGGAGAAGTTAGGAAATGCTTCTTCACACAAGGGGTGATAGAAGTGCAGATCTCTCTCCCACAATTAATAACTGTAAGCTCTAGATTTTGGCTGCACCTGGGGAATTAAGGGACATGGAGGCAAGGTTTGTAAATGGGTTAGGGTCGGCAATGATCTCAATGAATGACCATAAAGGCTAAAGGGGCTGAATGGCCTCTTGCTGCTCCTTGCTACGTACCTTCAGCGCTTTCTGAGCATGCTCGCTGGAGCCAATAGCAATCAGCCCGGGACCAGCCATAGTGCAGTAACTCTTCAAATGCAAAGTACCTGTGACAGTGACTTTAGAAACAGCATAGTCCTGTATGGAAGAAAATAACAATGGAATTTAAATTGCATAGAATGCTGACTCAAATCCTCCAAAACTATAGCTAATTGTGTATAAGCAGGATAATATTCACCAACTGCTTTAAGATAGATTTTTGCCTCCAATTTTCTCTTCAATGTGTTGCTTTTTCTTTCTTTGCTATGGGTAACTCCAATCTTCTGGTGCTATATCCTTTCTTTCATCATGGCTCAGAGAGTGAGGGTGTCAGCAGAGTAGTTAGTGTAGGAAAAGTGGGGAAATATCACAGCTAACACCCATAAACCAACCCATACACCCACACACCAACACACAGACCCATACACCCACACACCAACACACTGACCCACATACCAACCCATACACCCACACACCAACACACTGACCTACATACCAACCCATACACCCACACACCAACACACAGACCCACACACCAACCCATACACCCACACACCAACACACAGACCCACACACCAACCCATACACCCACACACCAACACACAGACCCATACACCCACACACCAACACACCAACCCATACACCCACACACCAACACACAGACCCACACACCAACCCATACACCCACACACCAACATACAGACCCACACACTAACCCATACACCCACACACCAACACACTGACCTACATACCAACCCATACACCCACACACCAACACACTGACCTACATACCAACCCATACACCCACACACCAACACACTGACCTACATACCAACCCATACACCCACACACCAACACACAGACCCATACACCCACACACCAACACACAGACCCACACACCAACCCATACACCCACACACCAACACACTGACCCACACACCAACCCATACACCCACACACCAACACACAGACCCACACACCAACCCATACACCCACACACCAACACACTGACCTACATACCAACCCATACACCCACACACCAACACACTGACCTACATACCAACCCATACACCCACACACCAACACACTGACCCACATACCAACCCATACACCCACACACATACCCACACACCAACACACTGACCCACACACCAACCCATACACCCACACACCAACACACAGACCCACACACCGACCCATACACCCACACACCAACACACAGACCCATACACCAACCCATACACCCACACACCAACCCATACACCCACACACCAACACACAGACCCATACACCAACCCATACACCCACACACCAACACACTGACCCACACACCAGCCCACCCACACACCAACACACAGACCCACACACCCACACACCAACACACAGACCCATACACCCACACACCAACACACTGACCTACATACCAACCCATACACCCACACACCAACACACAGACCCATACACCCACACACCAACACACAGACCCACACACCAACCCATACACCCACACACCAACACACAGACCTACATACCAACCCATACACCCACACACCAACACACAGACCCACACACCAACCCATACACCCACACACCAACACACTGACCTACATACCAACCCATACACCGACACACCAACACACTGACCCACACACCGACCCATACACCCACACGCCAACAAACAGACCCATACACCAACCCATACACCCACACACCAACCCATACACCCACACACCAACACACAGACCCATACACCAACCCATACACCCACACACCAACACACAGACCCATACACCAACCCATACACCCACACACCAACCCATACACCCACACACCAACACACAGACCCATACACCAACCCATACACCCACACACCAACACACAGACCCATACATCCACACACCAACACACTGACCCACATACCAACCCATACACCCACACACCAACACACAGACCCACACACCAACCCATACACCCACACACCAACACACAGACCCACACACCAACCCATACACCCACACACCAACACACAGACCCACACACCAACACAAAGACCCACACACCAACAAACTGACCCACATACCAACCCATACACCCACACACCAACACACTGACCCACATACCAACCCATACACCCACACACCAACACACTGACCTACATACCAACCCATACACCCACACACCAACACACAGACCCATACACCCACACACCAACACACAGACCTACATACCAACCCATACACCCACACACCAACCCATACACCCACACACCAACACACAGACCCACACACCAACCCATACACCCACACACCAACACACAGACCCACACACCGACCCATACACCCACACACCAACACACAGACCCACACACCAACCCATACACCCACACACCAACACACAGACCCACACACCAACCCATACACCCACACACCAACACACAGACCTACATACCAACCCATACACCCACACACCAACCCATACACCCACACACCAACCCATACACCCACACACCAACACACAGACCCACACACCAACCCATACACCCACACACCAACACACATACCCACACACCAACCCATACACCCACACACCAACCCATACACCCACACACCAACACACAGACCCACACACCAACCCATACACCCATAAACCAACACACAGACCCATACACCCACACACCAACACACAGACCCACACACCAACCCATACACCCACACACCAACACACTGACCCACACACCAACCCATACACCCACACACCAACACACTGACCTACATACCAACCCATACACCCACACACCAACACACTGACCCACATACCAACCCATACACCCACACACCAACACACTGATCTACACGCCAACCCATACACCCACACACCAACACACAGGCCCACACACCAGCCCACCCACACACCCAGACCCACACACCAATCCATACACCCACACAGCAACCTACACACCCACACACCAACCCACACACCAACCCATACACCCACACACTAACCCATACACCCACACACCAACCCAGACACCAACCCATACACCCACACACCAACCCATATAGCCACACACCAACCCACATGCTAAGACACACACCAACACGCACACCAACATGCCCACAAATCAACACACACACCCATACCATCTCACACACACCCACACACCAATACGCACACACATCCACATCAACTCACACACTCCCACACACCAACATGCACACACACACCCACACACCAACATACTCTAACCCACACACACACAGGTAACCACACACATGACAATACCATTCCCCCTCCCACCAACATATCAACTCACACACACACCAATCCACAACGCCCTTCCTAACCAACACGCACAAACTAACACACGCTAACTCACCACACATGCCAACAAACCTAATCACTCCCCCAAACGCACCCAGTCACCAGTAGAAATTATTGGATAGTTACCAACAGTGGGAATAACTGTTGAATTTTGCTGTGGAATTATTCCAAGAGGACCCCCCCACCTGCCACATCAAAGTGCCAACCTGGACAGTGAACATCAGCGGACAAGTCAACACTGAGAAAGGAAGTGGAACCACAGCCAAGAATCTGTGCCCAACTGATCAGGAGAGGGTTTTGATAGAGTAGATCGGGAGAAATTACTTCCACAGGCAGGGGACCCAGATTGGAGGATGTGGTAAAGGAGCTGGAGGGATAGTTGTTGTGATCTGGAAGGCGCTGCCTGAAAGGGCAGTGGAAGCAGATTCAATAATAACTTTCAAAATTGGATAACTGCTAGAATAGGAAGAAAGATATCTGAAGGGCTAAGGCTGGTTGGGGGCTTTGGGGGGTGGGGGGGTGGGGGAGGGGGGGGAGGAGGGGCAGTGGGACTAATTGGAGAGCTCTTTCAAAGAGTCAGCACAAGGATGAATGAGCTCCTTCTGTACTATAAGATTCTACGATGCTATAGAAACTGACTGGATTCATGTGTACCTGATGGCAAGTCACTGAATTGTTATTGTGAGCGTGAAAACTGGTTGACTCATCCCTAACAGGGCAACTGCTGTCCCTGTCTGAGAATTGCATCTCTGGCTGGGGTATTGCTTCGTGCGACACTGGGCTGTGCCTTCAAACATCAAGCCATCAAGAAAGCTTATGCCACTTTCAAATAATAGAAGCGCAGAATCACAGAATTGTTATGGGGTGGGAGCCTCTCTGAATTCCGTGTAGCCCCGCACATTCTCCCTTTTCAAATAATAATCCAATTCCTTTTTGAATGCTTCAATTGAACCTGCTTCCACCACACTCTCAGGCAGTGCATTCCAGACCTTAACCATTCACTGCGTGAAAAAGCTTTTTCTCATGTCGATCGTTTCACCAGTGGGAACAGGTTCTCCCTATCTGCTCTGCCCAGACCCCTGGGGATTTTGAATACCTCTATCAAATCTCCTCTCAGCCTTCTTTTCTCCAAGGAAAATACTCCCAACCTCTCCAATCTATCCTCATAACTGAAGTTCCTCAACCCTGCAACCATTCTTGTGAATCTTTTCTGCACTGCACTTAAATTTGACCTTTTCCTACATGTTCACCATATCAATATTAGTATTACACAGGACAAATGGCACAGAAACAGGTCCCTTGGCCTAACAGGTCCATGCCAGTGTTTATACTCCACATGAGCCTCCTCCCATCCCTCTTCATCTCACCATATCAGCATATCGTTCTGTTCCTTTCTCTTGCATGTTCTCATCCAAATTCCACTTAAATGTAGGACCCTTTCAGCAGCCTCTACACCTCCATTCACCACCAGGATGGTCTGAGGGCTCTCCGCTTCTTCCTTGAACAGAGGTCCGAACAATCCCCATTCACCACTACTCTCCTCCGTCTGGCTGAACCTGTTCTCTCACTGAACAATTTCTCCTTAAACTTGTCTCACTTCCTTCAAATAAAAGGTGTGGCTATGGGTACCCGCATGGGTCCCAGTTATGCCTGTCTCTTTAAGGGGTACGTGGAACATTCCTTGTTCCAGTCCTACTCAGGCCCCCTCCCACAACTCTTTCTCTGGTACCTCAATGACTGTTTCAGTGCTGCTTCATGCTCTCGTCTGGAACTAGAAAATTCATTAGTTTTGCTTCCAATTTCCACCTCTCCATCACCTTCACATGGTCTATCTCTGACATGTCTCTCTTCTTCCTTGACCTCTCTGTCTCCATTTCTGGTGATAGACTGTCCACCAAAATTCATTACAAGCCCACTGACTCCCATAGCTACCTCAATTACAGCTCCTCAGCTTCCTGTAAGGACTCCATCCCATTCTCTCAGTTCCTTCGCCTCCATCGCATCTGTTCTGATGATGCTACCTTCCACAACGGCACTTCTGACATATCTTCCTTTTCCCTTAACCGAGGTTTCCCCCCGACTGTAGTTGACAGATCCCTCAACTGTGTCTGACCCAGCTCCCCCACCTTTGCCCTCACACCTTCCCCTCCCGCACCCCCGCCCCCCCTCAGAACCATGATAGGGTCCCCCTTGTCCTCAGTTTTCACCCCACCAGCCTCCGCATTCAAAGGATCATCCTCCGCCATTTCCACCAGCTCCAGCATGATTGATGCCACCACCAAACACATCTTCCCCTCACCACGCCACCCCCCCACCCCGCTGTCAGCATTCCATAGGGACCATTCCCTCTGTGACACCTGGTCCACTCCTCCATCACCTCCAACTACTCAACTCCTTCCCACGGCACATTCCCATGTAATCGCAGAAGGTGCAACACCTGCCCCTTTACCTCCTCCCTCCTCATCATCCAAGGGCTCAAACACTCCTTTCAAGTGAAGCAGCATTTCACTTGCACCTCCTCCAATTTGGTCTACTGCATTCATTGCTCCCAATGCGATTTCCTCTACATTGGAGAGACCAAATGCAGACTGGGTGACCACTTTGCGGAACTCCTTTGGTCTGTCCGCAAGCATGACCCAGACCTCCCTGTCGCTTGCCATTTCAACACTCCACCCTGCTCTCATGCCCACATGTCCGTCCTTGGCCTGCTGCATTGTTCCAGTGAAGCTCAACGCAAACTGGAGGAACAGCACCTCATCTTCTGATTAGGCACTTTACAGCCTTCTGAATTTAACAATTTTTTTCTCTCAGAGGGTTGTGCAACTTTGGAACTCTCTGCCTCAGAAGATGGTGGAGGCGGGGTCACTGAACATTTTTAAGGCAGAGGTAGATAGGTTCTTGTTAGGCAAGGGAATCAAAGGTTATCAGGATTAGATGGGAATGAGGAAATCGACTCACAAGAAGATCAGCCATGATCTTATTGAATGGTGGAGCAGGCTCGAGGGGCCGAATGGTCTACTCCTGTTTCTATTTCTTATGTTCTTAACATTGAGTTCAACAACTTCAGGCCATGAACTCTGTTCTCCATTTTGATCTTTTTTTCAAAGCCTGTCATGAAGCTATTAATGTATATTATTGGAAATTATTTTTCTTTTAAAATAGAGGTTTAGTCTGTGGGTGGGTCTTAATTGGATTAAAGCTAGCTCGTCTGGGTGCTTTGATGTGTACTAGTTTTGATATGTAAGAGAGCTAGGGTACATTTGCATTTTGTTGAATAGAACATTCAAGAAGGCGAGTGAAATCTGGCACCTAGCTAGCAGAGACCAAGCAATATGTTTATATTACGAATAAAATTGGTATTATGAAAGGGGTTTCATTGTTAGAAGAGGTGGAGTTCAAAGGAGTGGTGTAGTGGTAAAATGTCGCTCGACTAGTAATCCAGAGACCTAGCTAATTTTTTTCCTTATTATTTATTCAAGGGATGTGGGCTTCGTTGGCTGGGCCAGCATTTATTGCCCATCCCTAATTGCCCTTGAGAAGGTGATGGGTTCAAATCCCACCATGGCAGCTGGTGGAATTTAAACCCAGTTAATAAATCTGGAATATAAATCTGGCCTCAATGATAATGAGCATGAAACTATCTTTGACTGTTGTAAAAACTGTTCTGGTTCACTACTGTTCTTTAGGAAAGGAAATCTGCCATCCTTACCTGGACTGGCCTATATGTGACTCCAGACCCACTGGCAATGTGGTTGTCTCTTAACTACAAGGTCAGTTCAAGGACAATTAGGGATGAACAATAGCGATCCCCACATCCCATAAAAGAACTTAAAAAAGCAAAAAAATCTTCTTTACATCTACCCTCCCCTTCATAACGTGAACACCTCTATCCGGTCAGCCTTCTCTTATGTAGACGCATCATAAATTCATAAGAAAAAAAATTCACACTCACCTTAAAAACATCAGCCAGAATTTCAGCACCCCGTTGATTGGTTCTCTTCGAAAGACCCACAAAGAATTCTTTACCTGAATGCAAATAAGGCCAAAAAATACTTTGTTGGAATTGTATTGGTCACAGTCGAATATGGCATTGGTACAGCAGGAATGGTACTGTTCTTTCTGCCACTGGTGCTAACAAGCTCTACACTGTGTTGCCCTCTTCCTACCCTCCAAATAGCCTTTACTGAAAGGGGGTGGGACTATAAAAGTAGGGAAGTCTTGCCACAACTGTATAGGGCATTGGTGAGATCACACCTGGAGTGCTGTGTATAGTTTTGGTCACCTTACTTAAGGTGGGATATACTTGCATTGGAAGCAGTTCCGTGAAGGTTCACTTGGCTGATTCCCAGGATGAAGGGGTTGTTCTATGAGGAAAGGTTGAGCATGTTGGGCCTAAACTCACTGGAGTTTAAAAGAATGAGAGGTGATCTTATTGAAATGTGTAAGATTCTGAGTGGGTCTTGACAGGTGGATGTGAGAGGACGTTTCCTCTCCTAGGGGATCCAGAACTAGGGGTCACTGTTTAAAAATGAGGAGCCCCCTCCATTTAAGATGGAGATGAGGAGGAATTTCTTATTTCAGAAGGTCGTCAGTCTGTGGAATTCTCTTGCTCAGAGAGCAGTGGAGGCTGGG
>NC_054482.1:115456160-115558660 GCF_017639515.1 Carcharodon carcharias
GCCTCAACCATGTTCGAACCCAGAAAGCCTGTTGGTGACAGATAGAACTGGAACCAGCCGTTACTCAGTCTAACAATTATTTGCAGAGTGAAACAATGCAAGTATACATCTCCTAATTCAACCAGATCACAGTTTCGGTAAATATCTCTTTATGTGTTCAAGTGAAACCCCCAACTGATGCCCTCTATATCCATACAATTAAACACAATTGATACGCTATTAACAAATTACTTCCTGTGGTAGTGCGTTCCACTTTCTCACCGCTCTCTGAGTAAAGAAGATTCTCGTGAATTCCCTATTGGATTTACAAGTGATGCTCTTATACTTATAATCCTTTCCATCCATATCAATCAAGATAGATGAAGGAGAGCTACAGAAAAGCTGTGATGGTGGAATAGCTCAATGAGCTGCATGACCTGTGTCTAATATCCCAATGAAGGATTCAATTTCAATGAATTTTGACAAAAAAAAACAACAGAAGCAACAAAAAAAATTAGAAGTGCAATGATTTGTGGAAGTTGTCAAGGACAAATTTAACACAGATGAGTGGAGTTATTTCAGCTCGCTCACCAGGAAATCCTTTGTACCACCACTTACCAAAAGCACACCTGTCAGGTGAATTGCCCCCATGTGTAACAGGCAGATTCAGTGCCTCGTAATCAATGTACTCCTAACTATTGTGTGCGACTTGCTTGGCTGGCCGCCCAACGAATGTTCTTTGTGTTCAAAGACATTATCACATTCTTGCTTTGTTTTTTGCCAACATCTGCTACAATAGGAAGACTTTATAGTGGTTGTATTTCTGCTAAAATTTTGATGGCTATCATTGTTCACTCTGCTTGAAAGCTGACTAAATTGTGTTATAAAGCGAGTTAATGTACATTGCTGCTTCACAGATAGACCTCCTTGCTTTTTTTTATTCATTTATGGTATGTAGGCGTCACTGGCTGGGCCCAGCATTTATTGCCCATCCCTAATTGCCCTTGAGAAGGTGGTGGTGAGCTGCCTTCTTGAACCGCTGCAGTCCATATGGTGTAGGTACACCCACAGTGCTGTTAGGGAGGGAGTTCCAGGATTTTGCCCCAGTGACAGTGAAGGAACGGCGATATATTTCCAAGTCAGGATGGTGAGTGACTTGGAGGGGAAATTCCAGGTGGTGGTGTTCCCATGTGTCTGCTGCCCTTGTCCTTCTAGATGGTAGTGGTCATGGGTTTGGAAGGTGCTGTCTAAGGAGACTTGGTGAGTTTCTGCGGTGCATTTTGTAGATGCTACACACACTGCTGCTACTGTGCATCAGTGGTGGAGGGAGTGAATGTTTGTGGATGGGGTGCCAATCAAGTGGTTGCTTTGTCCTGGATGGTGTCAAGCTTCTTGAATGTTGTGGGAGCTGCACTCATCCAGGCAAGTGGGGAGTATTCCATCACATTCCTGACTTGTGTCTTGTCGATGGTGGACAGACTTTGGGGAGTCAGGAAGTGAGTTACTTGCTGCAGGATTCCTAGCCTCTGACCCAACATCTAGCCCTACTGAGCTTGACTCATTAAACCTTCTTCGGCAGCATCTTCCAAGCCTGCGGACTCTACAATTACTGACTTCTACCCTTCCATTATTTTACAGAGCTCTGTCCAGTCGCTCCTCAGCCTACATTTTTCTAGAGAAATAGCCCTAACCTGTTCGGTCTTTAGACACCGATGGGTTAAATTTGCTTCTGCTGCTGCTCCTCTCAGATCTCTTGTGGGTTTTCTGCAGCCTAACAACAACCACTAAAGGATAGTTCCTCCATGTGCCCTAACAGTGTCTACGATCTACAAGATGCATTGAAACAACCCTTCAGTGAAATCAAGCCTTCTTCAACATCATCTTCCAAACTCATGACTTCTACCATCTAGAAGGACAAGGGCAGCAGATGCATGGGAACACCATCGCCTGGAGGTTCCCCTCCAAGCCACACACCGTTCTGACTTGGAAATATATCACCGTTCCTTCAATGTCGCTGGGGCAAAATCCTGGAACTCCCTCCCTAACAGCACTGTGGGTGTACCTACACCACATGGACTGCAGCGGTTCAAGAAGGCAGCTCACCACCACCTTCTCAAGGGGCAATTAGGGATGGGCAGCAAATACTGGCCTAGCCAGAGACGTCTACAAACAAAGTAAATTATGTTGCAATGAGGGGCAAGTTGGCTAAGGTAGATTGGGAAAAGATATGATGGTACCTAAGCAATGGCAAACAGTTAAAGAAACAGTTAATTCATAGTTTGTAACAAATATACAATCCCTTAAAGATTATAATCCCCACAGGAAATGTGATCCAACCACAGCAAACAAGAGAAGTTAGAGATAGTATTAGATTAAAGCAGAGCCTCACAGAATCACAGTGCAGAAGAGGCCCTTCGGCCCATCGAGTCTGCACCTGCCACACATTTTTCTGTTGTGACTCAATTTTAATGCTTCACACTTAGTGTAACCCCAGAGTGAAAACTGGGGCAGACTCGGTGGGGGGAGGGGGGGAGAATTGTTGAGCAGGTGTTCAACAGCAGGGAAACAGGCACAATAAAAACAACAAAGACACCTAATAATTCGCAGCCTCTGTTGGCGTCAGCGATTGGATCTCAGAGCTCATTGGATTAGGCCACACCCACAGGCAAAAAACAAAGCCGTGCATAGTTAAAGGGGCCTCGCAGCTGATCACAGGACAGTCAAATCTGAGTCTCCGAATGCTGCCATTGCTGCCTCCGAGCTCATGATCCCAATTGCTCATCCTACAGCACCACCGGGGGGTCACGACCCACAGTTTGGGAACCCTTAGGTTGTTGGAAGACCCTTATAACACTGCCAGAAAGAATAGTGAACCCGAGGGCTGGGAGAATTTTAGAATTCAGCGACAGACAACCAAGAAATTAATAAAGAAAGAAAAGAGACTGAGAGTAAACTCGCACGAGACATAAAAACAAATTATCAATGCTGCTGTAGGTTTGTAAATAGGAGGAGATTAAAATGGGCTCCTTAGAATCAGCAACAGAAGAAATAATAATAGTGAGCAAGAAATTGGCAGAGACATGAAACAAATACTTTAGCGCTTTGAGGTAGAAGGCGCAAATACATTTTGGAAATAATGGCAAACCAAACAGTCTAGTGGGCATGAGGAACATGGAGAAGTTAGCATTAGTAAGGAAGGAGAACCGGAGAAATTAATGGGACTAACGGTGGACAAGTCCCCTGGAGCTGATGGCCTACACCCGAGAGGTGGCTGCAAAGATGGTGGATGCACTGGGTTTAGCCTTCCAGAATTCCCGAGGGCAGGATTTTACGCTCCACGGGCGGGTATGCGCTCGACCCGATCGGGTGTAAAATAGTGCGCCATGACATCGTCAGGCGAGCGTCCCGGCGTCATCTCGTTCTTGCGCGATATTTCAGTTAGCGGGCCTGCGCGAGAGTTGGCAGCGTGCCCGCCGACGATTAAGAGGCCTGTGAAAGGCCCTCAATCAATGAATCAAAAGTAACTCCTCGCTTGTGGTTGGCGGACGGACGAATGGGACAAGCGGCCTCTGGAATTTTTTTTATGAAACCTCACCCATGGGCGGGGTGAGGCCACCAACAGTAATTCCAAAGAAAAAGGTATAATTATTCTTAGGCCGTTTTTAATATGTTGACGTGACAGAGTCACAGGCGGGGGACATGTTTCCCTCATTTCTTAAAATCGTTATTTCTGTTGCTGCCAATGTTCAGCTCCTGGAGGTGGCTCCCTGTGTCCAGGGAGGGCGTTCCTCCCCCCTCCCCCACGCAGACCTCTGCGCTCGGCCTCCTCCCCCACCACCACCAACCGCCACCCCCCCCACCCCCTCCACCACCGGCAGCGCTGAGCTTCTCGGGGCGCGACTCGTTAACTGGCCGGCCCGCGTGAAATCGCCGGTTGGGGGGGGTGGGGGGGGGGCGATCGCGGCCGTTTCCCGGCTGCTCCTGAACCCCACCACCCCCCCACGCCCCCCCCACCGCGCCAGTCTGACGTTCGGAAAACCCTGACCCTGGATTCCTGAACCGTCCCTGTGGATTGAAAGGTAGCAAACGCACCCCCCAATATTCAAGGAAGGGTTGGGGGTGGGGTGGGGGGGGTGGTGGGGGTGGGGCGGAGAGACAAACCCGGGAATGTTTCCCAGCCGCAACAGGGGGCTCACGGGTTCGGAACAAGGGGTCGGCCATTTAGGACAGAGGGGGAGGAGAGGTTTCTTCACTCAAGAGGGCTGCGAGCCTTCGGAATTCTCCACCCCGGACAGCGGTGGCTGCTCCATCACTGAGTCTGTTTAAAACTGGGATCGAGAGATTTTTGGATCAAAAGGCAACGAACAGGATGTGGGGATAGTCCGGGATAGCTGGAATTGAGGCTAAAGCTCAGCTGTGATCCTGTTGGATGGGGGAGCAGGCCCCGAGGGCTGAATGGCCTGTTTCAGCTCCTATTTCTCATGTTGGTGTGTTTGCTGCAAGCTGCAGGGTCGTTTGAGCCACTGCACTAATGACCCCGTGAAATCAACGGCCAGAACGTTATGTCCCACGAGCGGGCGTGCGCCCGACCCGAACGGATGTGAAACATTGTGAGATGGTGTCGGGCGAGTGGCCTGACTTCGGCCGTTAAGCCCATTGACGATGAAATCAACAGCGGTTTTACGTGGCCTGGTCCAAAGTCACAGTTGGCAGACAGGCCATTTTCCCAGGACCCTTTTTTATACTTGAAAATTGTTGCTGATGGTCAATCATCCGTCTGGTCCAGGTAAGGGAAAAATTATAAGCGTGGCTTCATTTCAGGTTGTGAACTGCTGGAGATTTAAAAAATATCAAGTTTTATTTTTTCTTACTTTTCCTTTCTGTCTTTCCCCCTTTGTCTCAATCCAACCTTCCCCTCTCTCTCTCTCTCCTTCCGTCCCTGATTTCACTCTGGTTCACCCTGTATCCTCCATTCTTCCCATTAGTTCTCAATCCTTAAATCTCATTGGTTAAGGAGATAAGACCATAAGACCATAAGAGCAGAAATTAGGCCATTCGGCCCATCGAGTCTGCTCCACTATTCAATCATGGCTGATAAGTTTCTCAACCCCATTCTCCCGCCTTCTCCCTGTAACCTTTGATCCCCTTACCAATCAAGAACCTATCTATCTCGGCCTTAAATACACTCAATGACCTGGCCTCCACAGCTTTCTGTGGCAATGAATTCCATAGATTCACCATACTTTTTTCAAGGACCCAGATGCCCTGTTGCTCTTGCTGGCCTGTTATTGGCTCGCGCTTATAGGAAGTTACAGAGAAAAATATTTTGACTTGAAAGGTGCTGGAAGATGTCTAACAGGGCACACTGTGACATGCAAATTCTGGCCCTATATTTTTGCCACATAATTATAACCACTCTCCAAAAATCTGTGTACAGTTCTGACCACCAAATTACAGGAAGGATGCGATCACATTAGAGAGAGTACAGAAGCGATTTATAAGAGGGGAGACTAGAACTAGGGGTCACTGTTTAAAAATAAGGGGTCTCCCATTTACGATAGAGATGAGAGGAATTTTTTTTCTCTCAGAAGGTCGCGAATCTTTGGAACTCTTTGCCCCGGAGACTGGTGGTGACAGGGTGGTTGAATATTTTTAAGGCAGAGGTAGATAGATTCTTGACTAAAAAAGGGGTCGAAGGTTATCGGGGGGGTAGGCAGAATGTGGATTTGAGGCCACAATCAGGTTAGCCGTGATCTTATTGAATGGCAGAGCAGGCTTGAGGGGCCGAATGGCCTCCTTCTGCACGGAATTCTTAGGTTCGTGTGTCGTTAGGAATGGAGAATTTTAGGCCTGAGGAAAGATCGGATAGGCTGAGATAAAAGCAAAGTACTGCCGATGCTGGAAAACTGAAATAAAAACAGAAAACGCTGGAAATACTCAGCAAGTCCAACAGCCTCTGTGGAGGGAGAAACGAGAGTTAACGTTTCGCTTCTTCAGAGCTAAAGAGACTCTCTCCACAGATGCTGTCAGACCTGCTGGGTTTTTCCCAGCATTTTCTGTTGTATTTTTGGATAGGCTGGGTTAGGCTTTCCTTGTCAGAGAGGAGGCCGAGGACAGACTTAGCTGAGCTGCAGGAAAATAAGATAGGCCTAGACAGAGTGGATTGGAAGGGTCTATTTCCCTGAGCAGAGACGTCAGTAGCCAAGGGGGATAGGTTGAAAGTAAAAGCAAAATACTGCGGATGCTGGAAATCTGAAATAAAAACAGAAAGTGCTGAGGAAGGGTCACGCAGACTCGAAATGTTAACAATAGGTTTAAAATAATTGACAGGATTATAGGACATTTGAGGAGTACTTTTTTTCACCCAGAGGGTGGTGGGGATCAGGAGCTCGCTGCCTGAAAGGGTGGGAGAGGCAGAAACCCTCGTTACGTTAAAAAAAAACCCACTAAGTTCTGGAACTTACAGGACTACGGACCGAGAGCTGGAACGTGGGATAATGGCGGATAACTCATTTTCATCCGGCACAGAGACGATGGGCCGAATGGTCTCCTCCTGTGCCTTAATTTTTTTTCCTATGTTTCTGACAAAAAGCGCCCCTGGATTGCCCACCTCACCTGGAGAACATTAAATACCTCACTCGCAGAAAGCTCAGTGAGTGGTTAAATTTCAGCGAATAGCCCATTTTACAGAAGCAGGGGTAGAGGTGATGGGCTGAGGTTGGAGAGGGCTGACCTTGGAGGGGTCAGCCAGATTCGGGAGAGATACAGAGAACGAGGTGATTAAGAAAACGGCAATTCTTTTCCTGGGTATCTTTTTAAGCTGAAGGCCCACCCGAGGCTCAAGTGTTCACCCACATGCAATGAATTCTGTGCTGCTTCTCTTTTCTTGAGCGCTCTCATTAAACTGCTGGCTTCGGGCCCGTAAAGAAGGTTAATTAACCACAAACTGGAAACGCATCCTGCTCCCTCCAGCCCTCCAGCCCGCCCCCCACCCCCCCGCACCACCACCACCAGCCCATGACCTCAATGTGTCAGATAGTGTAGGATAACGTGTGGGTGGCTGACATGACTCACAGACCGAAGATTACGACTGATTGCTTGGAGGGTCTGCTCAGCAGATGGGTCTCTGTTCTGTACCATTTGAAACTGCAGTGCTGCCAGGCCTTTTAACATTGTAGCCACGTACGCTGCACACGCGGGCCTGACTATAACTCTCGTCAGGCCTGACCCGAGCGAGGGTAAAATGGCGTCACTGCGCACTCGCGCAATATCTCGGTCGGCGGGCACGCGTGTGGGAGTGGGCAGGGCGCCCGCCGACAATCAACAGGCCTAGTAAGGCCACTAAAGGTTGAATCGGACGTTAATTTTCACTGCCTATCCAACCTTAGGGTTGGCGGATGGGGGGGGCGGGGGTGGGGGGGGGCGGAGGGAAGGCAAAAAGGCCAAGCCGGCCTTTGCGCACTTTTTAGGAAACCTCACCCACGGGCGGGATGAGGTTTCCAACAGCGATTTTAAAAAAAAGGTAAATTTTTAACATTTCGCTTTTTTAATACCTCAGAATTCTTTATTCTTAATTTTCAAAACTCCTCATCTCCCTGAGGTGCTGGGCTTTTCCAGCGCTTGCCCGCGTGAAGTTTGCGATTGACCTCCCGCCCCCTCCCCCTCCCCCCACTCCCCCCCCCCACCACCCCCCCCCCCCCCCCCCCCACACACACAGGAGGCGCTGAAGCACGCGTTTCACGCCGGGCAGGTGTTAATTGACCTGCCAGCGTGAAATCGCACTCCGGCCCCGATGGTGGGTGGGGGGTCATCTTCCCGGCCCCGCCACTCACCACCGCTGACCCCGCCCAACTCCGGGCCACGGACTTTTTCATGCTTTTCGGCAAATACTTTGATACAATTTACAAAACTGTAGCACATCGTTAACACGGTCCTTGAGATGGTGCAGAGGAGATTTACCGGTTCGAGGGATTTTAGCTACAAGGCTCGGTTGGTTGGGTGGGGGGGAAGCTGGGGCTGTTCTCCTTGGAACAAAGGGGATTGAGGGGAGATCTGATACCGGATTATGGGCAAAATACTGCGGATGCTGGAAACAAAAAATGCTGGGAAAACTCAGCAGGTCCGACAGCATCTTTGGAGAGAAAGACAAAATTAACGTTCTGAGTCCGTATGACTCTTCTTCAGAGCTCTGAAGAAGGATTGTATGGACTCGAAACGTTAACTCTATCTTTCTCCCTTGATACCGGATTATGATAGGTTTAGACAAGGAGGACAGAGAAAGGCTCCCATTAGCTGATGGTACAAGGACTCGGGGACCCAGATTTAAGGTTTTGGGCAAAAGATACAGAGGGAATGTGAGGAAGACCTTTTCTTTGCAAAGTGAGTGGTAATGCCCATGAGGGTGGTGGAGGAGGATAGGATTAATAATTTCAGAAAGGAATTGGATGGGTGCTTGAGGGAAATAAACTTGTGGGGCTATGGGGGTGGAGCAGGGCAATGGGGCTGTGGAGATCACTATATCCAGAGCTGGCATGGACTTGATGGGCCGAATGACCTCCTTCTGTGCCATAATGGCTCAATGGGCTGGATTTTTGTGGTGTTGGGGAGGCCTCGCAGAGCTTTAGGAGTGGCAGGCGAGAGGGTCCTGGATGCAGAAGTTCCACCTCCATTTCCAACAGATCCAATTTTTGCCAGTGGGGGAAGGGCAAGGTGTAATTCACACAGGCGAGAAAGCCAAACTCAGCAGGGTCAACTGAACTGGGTGCTGCATTCTGGGAGTCACGAATTGATGGAGTGACACAAACACCTTTGGATAAAGTCTGTTTAAGTGTCATGACCTGAAGGCTTTTTCAAAAATCTTGCTAGCTTGACAAAAGAACATAATTAAACATCTATAAGGAAGGGTTGCCTGGAAAGTATACCTGTGGGTTTGACCAAGTAGAGAGTTTAAGGGGGAGTGTTTTGAAAGACTGATATTAATTGTGTGACTGTAATCTTGTGCGCTTAAGGTTTCCTTTTTTTTGTTTTTTAAAACTTTTACTTTTAATTTTTAAAAAAACCTAAAAGTGTTCCTGGACCTCTTACTGCTGAGATCGGTACCTCTTCCTCTTGTTTTCAGAATACAAAAAAAAGGTTTGTGGCTCATAAGCCAAGTTTCCCTCTGGGATTTTGTTTGCGCAGCAATTAACATTGGCTGTGGTCGTACCATTGTGCTGGTGCCAGTGTGACAGTGCTGGTGCCAGTGTGACAGTGCTGGTGCCAGTGTGTAACTGCACAATGGTCTTGATTCAGGTAAAGGACAGAGGACTGACGGATTGCCAGCACTCGATGAGTCTCTCGTAAACTGTGGAGAATAAAAGCTATTTGATTCCAATCAATCAGACCTGACGGTTACACAGCAAAGCAATGTTCATTTCTGTCTGAAGCAGCTGCAGAGTGTAGAATTATTGGCCCAGATCCTCCAGGTTCCAGATTGTTGGAGACCAGACATACCCTAATGATAGCAATGGGACCCCTCGGAAGTCTGAACATGCCAAGTCCTTGGGAATCGTCTAGGAAGTCTGAACTTCCAATGGGCAATTTCCCTGCTCCCCGGGACTCTCTGAAAAAACCCCCAACATTAAGATAGAGTCAGAGACTTCGGGTGGTTCCAACTTAAATTACCTGGATAGTTACCCAGGAAATCTTAGACAGAAAAAAACCTGGTCAAACTCCTGGATAACTATACAACTGATCCCCCAATCACTCACTGCCCCACCCCCAACTCCCCCCTCAAACTCCTGACTCTCCTGACCCAACCTGACTAGCCCCCACCAGCTGGCTACCCCTGACCCCTCCCACGCCTCCTGATCCCCAACTGCCCCCCTGATCTGACCTGACCCAACCCCCTCGACCCTGCCTAACGACCCTCTGTAACTACCCAAAGAAGTGAGTTGAAACCATCTCTGACTCTGACTCGAAGTTGGAGACTTTTTCAGAGGGCCCCAGATCCCTTGGTCCACCAACCCACTCACCCAACTCCCAGCCTTCCACCTTACCCGCTTACCTCACCCACCCTACCTCCTAACACATTTACCTTCATTCCGCGGCTAGTCGAGGAAGCTTTGGTCCATTTAAGCTCTTTACTTATCAGAAAACGGCAGCAAGTGCCATTAAAAGTGTATGTGGCTTGTCTCCCCCTCCCCCCTCCCACATCCTCCCACCCCTCACCCCAACAATCCAACACAAGAATGAGCAGATCCATTTCAGGGACGCTCCGTATTTCTGGAGAAGCCGGGATCGGAGGTCTTGGCGCTTGGGCGTGGTGCAGAAAAGTAGGAGTGGATTGACAATCCGATGGTGATTACCACTCCTTGGAAAATTCCGGCCATAGAATTATACAACACAGGAGGAGGTCATTCAGCCCATTGAGTCTGTGCAGGGATTTTTTTTGAAGAGTAATCTAATTTTTCCCACTAACCCCCACCTCTTTCCCCATATCCTTACAATATTTTCTCCATGAAGTAGTTATCCAATTCCTTCTTGAAACCTGCTAATAAATCTACATCATCTACCTTATCAGGCATGGATTCTAAATCCTAACCACTTGTTGTTTAAAAACAATTTTCCTTGTGTCTCCTCAGGTTCTTCTGCCAATCATCATAAATCTGTGCTGCTGAGAAAGAAAACTTTTCATCTTGCACTTATTAGGACACTTTGTAAGAATACCAATATAGGTGCCCTTGCAAAGTGTCCTGATGAGTGCAAGACGAAAATTTTCAACATGTCCCTTTTTTCAGCAAATACTCAAGTTCTGTCCTACCAAACAACTATAAATCTGTGCCTTCTGGTTATCAAAATATCAGTCATTGGAAACAGTTCCTCTTTATTCACTCTATCTAAATCCTTCATGATTTTGAACACCTCTATCAAATCTCTGCTCTAAGGGGAACAATCCCAGCTTCACCAGTCTCCCCACAGAACTCCAGTCCCTCATCTTGGAACCATTCTCTTCTGTTCCCTCTCTCAAAAGCCTTCACAATCTTCCTCCATTACATACGAACATAACGAACATATGAACAAGGAGCAGGAATAGGCCATTCAGCCCCTCAAGCCTGGTCCACCATTTAATAAGATCACGGCTGATCTGATAGTAACCTGAAATCTGCATCCCACCTACCCTGATAACCGATCACCCCCTTGCTCTATCCAACCCTGCCGTAAAAATATTCAAAGACTCTGCTTCCACCACATTTTCAGGAGAGTTCCAAGGACTCAAGACCCTCTGGTGAAAAAATTCACCTCATCTCTGTTTTAAATTTCCAAGCCCTTATTCTTAAACAGTGACCCCTAGTTTTAGATTCTTCCACAAGAAGAAACATCCTCTCCACATCCACCCTGTCAAGACCCCTCAGATCTTATACGTTTCAATTAAATTGCCTCTTACCCTTCTAAACTCCAGCGGATACAAGCCTAACCTGTCCAACCTTTCCACATAAGACAACTCACCTATTCTAGGTATTATCCTGGTAAACCTTCTCTGAACTGTTTCCAATGCATTTGCATCCTTCCTTAAATAAGGTGACCAATACTGTACACAGTACTCCAGATGTAGTCTCACAAGTGCCCTGTATAACTGAAGCATAACCTCCCTAATTTTGTATTCAATTCCCCTCACAATAAATGATAACATTCTATTAGCTTTCCTAATTACATACAGGCATGTTGTGATTCATGCACTAGGACACCCAGGTCCCTCTGCACCTCCGAGCTCTGCAATCTCTACCCTTTAGACAATATGCTTCTCTTTTATTCTTCCTGCCAAAATGGACGATTTCACATTTTCCCACATTATGTTCCATCTGCCAGATCTTTGCCCACTCACTTAACCTATATATATATATATGTTTGTAACCTCCTTATGTCCTCTTCACAACTTGCTTTCCTATCTATCTTTGTGTCATCAGCAAATTTGGTAACCATCCCTTCAGTCCCTTCATCCAAGTCACTTATATAAATTATAAACAGTTGAGGTCCCAGCTGATCCCTGTGACACACCACTCGTCACATCTTGCCAACCTGAAAAAGACCTATTTATGCCAACTCTCTGTTTCCTGTTAGCCAACCAATCTTCTATCTATACTATAATGTGGCATTATGTGCACCAGTGTGCAATGATACAACCTACCCAAATCTGAGTTTAAGAACCCATGAAGAGAACGTTGGAACTTGGGAGTATAGTGTAAGAATAAGAGGTCTCCCTTTTAAGACACAGATGAGGAGATTTTTTTTCTCAGAGGGCCATTAGTCTGTGGAATTCTGTTCCCCAGAAATCAGGGGAGGCTGGATCATTGAATGCATTCAAGGCTGAGTTAGAGAGATTTTTGATAGACAAGGGAGTTAAGGTTTATAGGGGTCGGACAGGAAAGTGGAATTGAGACCACAACCAAATCAGCCATGATCTTATGGAATGGCGAAGCGGGCTTAAAGGGCTGAATGATCTATCCCTGCTCCTAAGACCTATGTTCTAATGTTCCTAAGTCCCTATGTAGGACCATTGCAGTCCACCTGGCCATGTACCAGTGTCTACAAAATGTCATATCCCACAATGCCTGTCGTACTTCTCCACACCATTTCTCAGGTGCTTATCCAATTCTCTTTTGGCCTCATTGATGCGTTTAGCTTCTGAGAGGTGGGGAAAGAGAAAAACAAACTTGTCTTATTTTGAAGAGGCACAAACTTGTGCATCACCCTTCCTCAGTCCCTCGCTGTGAGAGTATCTTCACCGCACAGGCTACAGCAGTTCAGGAAGGTCCAGCTTTTCAAGGGATGGGCAACAAATGCTAGCCTCACTCACATCCCCAGAATGAAAAGAAGATCAAAGAAAGACTCATCAAGTGAGCTTGAAGAGTCCTTTAAGGAGACCAAGTGATGTGAAGAGTGAATGAATAAAGAAAATACTCCTGATTTACTGGCCGAAGCTTATACCTACTCATTTCAGATAAGTAATACAGTACCGACTGTAGCCTTAAGCTAGTACATGAAGCAATCTAAAAGAAGATGTTATGCTAAATTCACTTAAAAAAAAACTAATTCTCAATTACCCGTGGTGATAATTACCAATAAGCAGAAAGCTGACAAATGTCATCTGCACCGCTTGGTAGAAGCAAAGACTATAGGAAGTAACTGTGTGCGGATTGGGGATTGATTATCTGCAGACAGCAGGAGAACATCTTCATCTCCATTAATCTAGAAGAGCCGAAGAACCAGATAAGTTTAAAATGTTCCTGCATGGATTTCCAGCTCGAGTTTTCCACGCACAAGCTTCCCGAGCGGAGTCGTTTTGGAAACGGTCTCTTTACAAATACAGGAAGATCAACTGGAAGGTAGCACTTGGGTCTCTTCTATTTGTCTGAGCATGCACACTTAGGCCAGGAACCAACTCCACTTACTATCATTCAAACTGTGCAATGTCCCAGAATATAACAGACAAAATGGTTTCTGTTTATTGCTTCCATCGCTGGCTTAACTCAGAATTGCTTTGAAAATATGAAAAAAAAAGCAATGAAAATCTCCTTGGGCCTTTTTCTTAATAAGATCATAATAGGAGCAGCAGGAGGCCATTCTGCCCTTTGAGCCCGGTCCACCATTCGACAAAGTCATGGCCGATCTAACTGTGGCCTTAACTTCTCACACTGGATATCGTTCTTATTCTGTTGGAGCTGATATTTATCCCTCACATAACGTCTGCTCACTCATTATGCTGTTTGTGGGAGCTTGCTGTGTGCAAATTGTTTCCCACATTCCTACAACTCAAAGGCACTTCCTTGATTGTAAAGCATTTTAGGAGATCAAGAGGTTAATGCAACAATGCCATCGTCTAGAGATGGGCAATCAATGCCAGCCTTGCCAACAGTCCCCACATCCAGAAATGTAAAGGACATTAATCCCAGAATGTCGCAAGATGACGTGTGGATTTCTTCAAAGCAAGACAATTTGCAAATCGCAGAGTCAAACTGCTGCGCAATTTATTTTGCTGCGACCTGCAAACAGCTGATCTGTTTGTTATTAATAGCTTCCTGTTGCACAAGCTTTCCCTGATGAAAGGTCATCGACCTGAAAGGCTGGGCTGAATTTTACCGTTTGTGTTGGGGTGAGGGAGATAGAGTGGAAAGTGAGCGGTCTGCTCGCTCCTGACCACACCCTCGCTGTCTCAGTACGGCCAGTCAAGCAATCGGGTGGCCAATTAGCAGCGTGACGGTTGGTGGGGGGGGGCTCTGCACCCAATCAGAAGTCTAGGCCGGGAAGTCATGTGGCAGAGGGGTTACACCGTGAACAGGAAGTCAGTCACGGCCACCAGTTTAAAGGCTCCCTGCCTTCTCAATCTCACCTTATTTCTTATGGCAGGCCCCCCCGACAGTCAAAAAACATACAAACACTGCCACCCTCACCGGCAGACTCTGCTGCTACGTTCAGCCCATGGTCTCATTGACAGACCCTTTTCTTCTGACCTTGCGTCACCTCCCCCATTCCTGCGGAATAGCACTCCCAAACATTTTCCCATCTGACGGTGGAGGAGATGGTAGCATAGTGGCAATATCACTGAGCTCAAAATCCAGAGGTGTGGGGTAAATGTTCTGGGGGCAAGGGTTCAAATCCCACCACAGCGGCTGGTGGAATTTAAATTCGATTAAAAAAAATCTGGATTATAAAGCTGGTCTTGGTAATGGTGATCAATAAACTAGCATCAATTGTTGTAAAAACCCATCTGGGTCACTAATGCCCCTTTCGGGAAGGAAATCTGCTGTCCTTACCTGGTCTGGCCTACTTGTGACTCCAGGCCTACAGCAATGTGGCTGACTCTTAACTGCCCCTCTGAAATGGCCTAGCAAGCCACTCAGTTGCAAAAAATTGTGGCTTCAAATCCTATCATGGCAGCTAATAAGAATTTAAACTCAATTAATAAATCTGGAATTGAAAGCTAGCCTTGGTGATGGTGACCATGAAACCCCTGGTTGTTAAAAACCCACCTGGTTCATCCCCTTTAGATGGAAATCTGCTGTCCTTACCTGGTCTGGCCTGGCCTACATGTGACTCCAGACCCACAGCAACATGGTTGACCTTTAAGCAGCCCCCTCTGAAATGGCCTAGCAAGCCACTCAAGGGCAGTTAGGGACGGACAACAGATGCTGGCCTTGCCAGCGGTGCCCACGCTCTATGAAAAAAATAAAGGAAAAAACAGTCCAAGAAATGGAATGGGCAACAGAAAAAATTGCAGACAGTTGGGTCACTGAGAAGCCCAGCGGCTTGTTAATCACAAATTTCAAAATGGCGGGCAGGCTTCCGATTTCCGCATGCGCTCTCCGCCTGTAATATCAGAGACTGGTGTGATGACGTGGATAGCCAAGCCAAAATCATCACCATGTATTTTACATACTTGTGGGGGTTGTGGCTCACCCCATCTCTGGCAGCAAATTCCAGCCCATTTCTCTCCTCACAGATGCTGCCAGATCTGCTGAGTATCTCCAGCATCTTTCACGTCTTTATTTCGTATTTGTGATGCCTGCTGTTTGAAAGAGAAATGAAATGTGGATCATATTACGTTGACTTAATTTAAATTTAATCTCCTCAGGCCCCGCATGATTTGCTGGGAGGCATCTTTTGTTGTTTCGAGTTCCTGCATCAAATTTGAATTAGTCACAGACACTTGGTACGATTAGTACAGTAAAATTTAAGTTCAATAGGCCAGTCCACCAGTCCGTGGCCAGTTCCTCTTGGAGCTGTTCAAAGATCAATGGAGAAAGTGGGGAGCTGAAAGGACATTTTTTCCCTTGCTTCAGTCTGCTAAGGAAGGCAGGTCTCAGCTAACAACAGCCACTTGCAATTATGTTTTTTTTTAAATTCATTCATGGGATTTGGGCATCACCAGCCAGGCCAGGATTTATTACCCATCCTTAGTTGCCCCTAGTAGTTCACAGAGTATTTAAGAGTCAACCACATTGCTGTGGGTCTGGAGTCACATGTAGGCCAGACCAGGTAAGGACAGCAGATTTCCTTCCCTAAAGGGCATTAGTAAACCAGATGGGTTTTCCCAACAACCAACAATGGTTTCATGGTCATCATTAGACTTTTAATTGCAGATTTTATTTTTACATATAGAATTCAACTTCAAATTCCACCATCTGCCATAGTAGGATTCAAACCCAGAACATTACCATTACTAGTCCAGTGACAATACCACTATGCCATCGCCTCCCTGAAGCTCCCTCAGCACCCTTGGCACAGTAAAACATTCCAAGGTGCTTCAGAGAAGTATAATCAGACAAATTCCGAGGCACATAAAGAGTTATTAGGTCTAGAGGTAGGCTTTAAGGAGTGGTTCAAAGGGGGGGGAATGAGACAAAGAGGCTTAGATTTATATCTGCATTGTTCCGACAAAATCTCTTGTGCCTTCACAATTTTAATTGTCCGACCATTGGAGACCCTGCCTTCAGAGATCTAAGCCCTAAGCTCTGGAGTTCCCACCGTTAAACTACACCCTCTCTCTACCATTCTCTCTTTTAAGATATTCCTTAAAACTTACCTCCTTCACTAAGCTTTCGGACATCTGCCCTACCATCATCTTATGATGCTGGGGGAAGGTAAATTTACATGATAATGCTCCTGTGAAAGGCCCTGGGATGTTTTATTACAATAAAGGTGTTACGTAGATAAAAGTTGTTGTTGGGCAGGAGGTACAGGTTGCCTCATCCCAGTTTCCCAACATCCCCACAGAGAAACAATGGTATCTCCTCTGAAGTTGGGGCTGATATCAAAGCCTCCACTAGAGAGTTTTTATTCCATTGTACACACTTCTTTTAGTGCAGTGCTTAATTTTAGGTAAACTCATTAACCCCTTCAAAACAAATGGATCGAGCACTTTTCTACATAAGCGTGCAGAAGAGTTTGATACCAACGTCTTAACCAGTGGATTAAATATTCATACAGATAATGTTCAAACCCTTCACGTTTTTAAGGGCACTAGGTGCTAAATTTGATGGGAGGCACAGGAAAAGACTCTGCATTGACAGACTCTGCAGGCTATCTGGCTGGAGACAACAAATAATACTTTACAATTGCTCATTTGAATATTGCTGAAAAGAGAGACATGTTGCCGAAGTTTTGCATCCAGCACTCACCAGGACAAATACAAGAGTGTCAAATTACAAACAATCACAACAATTTATACTAGAGGAGAAAAGGGTGTTGATTGGTTGGCCAGTTGACTCTGATTGGCTGAGGCGTTGTCATGGAGAAAGCAACTGGGAAGTATAGGGTCTCCAAGCTCCCAGATAATTTGAAAAAGGTGCAAAGCTTGAATATATTCCTTTTGTTTGCAGAGAATGGGTCCCTACATAAGAAAGCAGAAATTGATTGGCACCCCATCAACAAACATTCACTCTCTCCATCACTGATGCACAATTGCAGCAGCGTGTACCATCTACGAGATGCACTGCAGGGAGTCACCAAGGGTCCATAGACACACCTTCCAAACCCACAACGACTACCAATTAGGGGAACAAGGGCAGCAGATACATGAGAAAACCACCAACTGGAAGCTCCCCTCCAAGCCATTCACCATCCTGACTTGGAAATATATCACCTTTCCTTCACTGTCACTGGGTCAGAATCCTGAAACTCCCTCCCTGACAGCACTCTGGGTGTACCTACACCATCTGGCCTACAGTGGTTCAAGAAGGTAGCTCACCACATCAAGATCAATTTGGGATGGGCAACAAATGCAGGCCTAGCCAGTGATGCCCACGCCCCATGAATGAATACATAAAAAATGAGCCACTCTATGAGCTTAACTGGTTATCTTAAATTGGTTGTTAGTGTAGCTATTAGTGCACTCAGGATTGTTCTGTAAGTGCTGCTCGATCACGGAATCACATCTACCAGCAGAGGTTTTCTTTTGGATTTTGCAAGCACAGGCTGGTTGAGTATGATCTGTACTCTGCCCATTATGAGCAACTGAGGGAACATGTTGGTTGATTTGATCAGTCAATCACTGGGACATATGGCCTACCTGCCTGGCATCAAACCAACACTGAAATTCATTTCCTCATTTCTCCAAATATCGATCCAACTGTCCCTTAAATGTTCCAACACTGTATGCCAGCACTTTCTCTTCAGGCAGTCTATTTCACTCACTCATCACTCTTTGTGCAAAGCGTTTAGGTCTAAGACTCAGGATTATTAGAAAAATATGATATAGCACATTTTATAACCTCAGAATATCCAGAAGTTACCACAAAGAGTAGTTGCTGTGAACAGTACGGATACATTTAAGGGGAAGCTAGAGAAATGCATGAGGGAGAAATCAATGGAAGGATATGTTGATAAAGTAATTTGTAGAGGGGTTGGAGGAGGTACATACAAACATACGAACAAGGAGCAGGAGTAGGCCATTCAGCCGATCGTGCCTACTCTGCCATTTAATAAGATCTGATCAGATAGTCACCTGAAATCTGCATCCCACCTACTGCCAATAACCTATCACCCCCTTGCTTACCAAGAATCTAGCCACCTCTGCCATAAAAATATTCAAAGCCTCTGCTTCCACCACCTTTTCAGGAAGAGAGAAAAAAATTCACCTCATCTCTGTTTTAAATGGGTGACCCCTTATTTTTAAACAGTGACCCCTAGTTCTAGATTCTTCCACAAGAAGAAAAGTCCTCTCCACATCCACCCTGTCAAGACCCCTCAGGATCTTTTATGATGCAATCAAGTCGCCTCTTACTCTTCTAAGCTCCAGCAAATACAAGCCCAGCCTGTCCTACCTTTCCTCATAAGACAACCCACCCATTCCAGGTATTAGTCTGTTAAACCTTCTCTGAACTGCTTCCAACTCAGCTCATCCCACACCCCTGCCTTTTCCAAGAGTATAAGAAATTGGAGCAGAAGTAGACCACATGGCCCATCGAGCCTGCTCCACCATTCAATACAATCACGGCTGATCTTGGGCTTCAATTCTACTTTCCTGACCAATCCACATATCCCTTAATTCGCTGAGAGACCAAAAGTCTGTCTATCCCAGCCTTAAATGTATTCAACGATGGAGCATCCACAACCCTCTGGGATAGAGAATTCCAAAGATTCACAACACTTTGAGTGAAGTCATTTCTGCTCATCTCAGCCCTAAATAATCATCCCCTTATCCTCAGACCGTGACCCCATGTTTTAGATTCCCCGACCAGTGGAAACAATCCCTCAGCGTCCACCCTATCAAGCCCTTTCAGAATTTTGTACGTTTCAATGCAATCGCCCCTTATTTGTCTAAACTGCAGTGGATATAAGCACAATTTACTCAGCCTCTCATCATGAGACAACCCCCTCATCCGAGGACCAGTTGAGTGAAACTTCACTGCATCACCTCCTATGCAAGTATATCCTTTCTTAAAAATGGAGACCAAAACTGCGCAGAATATTCCGGATGTGGCCTCACCAAAACCCTGTGTAATTGTAGCAAGACTTCTTTATCCCTCTACTCCAATCCTCTTGCAATAAAGGTCACCAGGCCATTTGCCTTCCTAATTGCTCGCTGCACCTGCGTGCTAACTTTCTGCATTCCTTGAACAAGCACGCCCGAGTCTCTTTAAACATCAATGCTTACAAGTTTAACATCTTTTAAGAAGTATTCGACTTTTTTTATCCCCACCCTCCAGCCCTGCAACTCTTTTCTCTTCAGATAATTATCCTTTTGAAGCCACAATTGAATCTGCCTCCACTGCAGGTAATGCTGATGGACTGAGAAAAGAGCTGGGAGGAGGCTCATGTGGAGTGTCCGCCAGTCAGGCTAAAAGACTATTTCTGAGCTGTAAAATTCTGTTCTCAAAGGGACAAAACTCTCACTGATCAGGCAGGGTTCTGACAGTTCTGTCGCGGCTGTCTCCTATTGCCTTTCACATACATAAAAGAATCCATGGAGATTAGTGTCACTGGGGTCTTTTTTTCCTTATCTGTAAGTACCCGGTCCATTGTAGTCTCTTAAGCATGTCTTTAAATGGGTTCTAAATGACCCACACATTACTCATAGCTCTTAAGTGTTTTTTCTGATGCTTTAAGTATTGATCCCCTAAGTAGTGGGACTATCAGTTTCAGTGACAGGTCATTATCTTAGAATTTGAAAGGAGCACATATAGGTCCAAGAAGACTGGTTTATGGAAATTAATTCATTTTCTTCAGAGAGAAAAGAAATCATAAATGGGGCATGTCCAGCATAAAATCAGTTTCTGAAAATGCAATCGCTTTTTAAAAATTCTTTCATGGGACATGGGCGTCGCTGGCAAAGCCAACATTTGTTGCTCATCCCTAATTGCTCTTGAGTGGCTTACTAGGCTGTTTCAGAGAAGAGTCAACCACATTGCTGAGCATCTGGAGTCACATAGATAAAAACAAAAAACTGCGGATGCTGGAAATCCAAAACAAAAACAGAATTACCTGGAAAAACTCAGCAGGTCTGTGGAAGGGTCATGAGGACTCGAAACGTCAACTCTTTTCTTCTCCGCCGATGCTGCCAGACCTGCTGAGTTTTTCCAGGTAATTCTGTTTTTGTTTTGATCTGGAGTCACATGTTGGCCTAGACCAACAAAGGATGGCATATTTCCTTCTCTAAAGGACATCAGTGAACCAGGAGAGGTTTTACAACAATTGACAATGGTTTCATGGTCACCAATACTGACACTAGCTTTATATTCCAGATCTGTTAATTGAATTCAAATTCCCCCAGCTTCCATGGTGGGATTTGAACCCATGTCCCCAGAGCATTAGACTGGGCCTCTGGATTACTACTACGCCACCATCTCCCCCTAAATTTCAAATGTGGTTGTTTTTGGGGGGGGGGTGGGGTGGGGGGGGCTACCTTTCTGTTTTTCTTGTAGAATGTTTCTGATAACATCAGGAACAACATTTTTGATGTTAAAGCCATGTTGTCTATCGCATTGGCGAGCTATACTATGGCAGCGCAACCCCTCATTCTGCACCTGTGGATATCAAGATCATAACTTCCATTGTATGTGTGAAAAGCAAACAGCAGATGCTGAAGATCTGGAGTAGAAATAGAAGATGTCAGATATTTTAAACAGGAACAAGTATTTAAGCAATTTCCTTTTCAAAGTTGCTATTGAATCTTTTTCCACCACCCTTTCAGGCAGGGCATTCCAGATCACAGTACACTGCAGTGTCACAAAAAATCATGTTGCCTCTGATTCTTTTACCAGTTGCCTTAAATCCATATCCTCCAGTTAAAAACCCTTCTGCCACACGAAACAGTTCCTCCATATTTACTCTATCAAAACCCTTCTTTTTACTGTGAACACCTCTATTAAATCTCCCCTTATCCTTCTCTGCTCTAAGGAGGGCAATCCGGGCTTCTCCAGTCTCTCCACATTATCTGGAGTCCCTCCTCCCTGGTCCCATTCTAACAAACCTCTAAGGCCCTGACATCCATCCCAAAGTGTAGTGCCTGGATCTTGGACACAATCCTCCAGCTGGTGCCTAACCAATAATTTATAAAGGTTTATCATTACTTTCTTTGCCTTTGTGTTCTATAGCATCTATTAATAAAACCGACATGCTTTCTGTTAAACTGTCTTTGCAACTTTTCCTGCCACCTTCAAAGATTATCTACATCCAACCCCAGTTGCAAAGAAACAAGTGATATGCCCAGTCCAATTGATGAGCTGAAGCACAAAATACAGACAACAGAAGAGTCATACGGACTTGAAACGTTGACTGTGCTCCTCTCCGCAAATGCTGCCAGACCGGCTGAGTTTTTCCCGGTATTTTTATTTTTGTTTTGGATATCCCACACACCGTTGGGTTCGATATTCAAGAACGTTAGATGAACAGGGGTGGATGAAGGCTCGTGCAGCACAGACCATTTGGGCTGAATGGCCTGTTTCTATGATGTAGCCTTAGCATAACTATGTAACAGTGTACCCTGCTAGCATTATTTTCACACAAGGCCTTCATTCCCTAGAATTTAGGAGAATGTGAGGTGGCCTAATTGGAATGTATAAAATTCTTAAGGTGGTTGACAGGGTAGGCACTGAGAAAATGTTTCCCCTGTCGGAGCAATCTCGAACACAGGGGCACAGCTTCCGAATGAGGGGTCGGTCATTCAGGACTGGGAAGGAAAACTTCTCCACTCAGAAGGTTGTGAATCTTTGGAATTCTCCCTCCTGTAAGAGCTGTGGATGCTCCGTCATTGATTATATCCAAGACAGAGGTGGGGAGATTTTTTTGGTACTAAGAGAATTAAGGGAAATGAAGAGTGGGTGAGAAAGTGGAGTTTTTGAGGGAGAAAATCAGGTATGATATTATTATGGTAGGAGCAGGCTGGAAGGGCCAAATGGCTTGTTCCAGTGCCTATTTCTAACGCTGTTATGTTTATAGGGGAACAGGGCTGAAGCTGAATTTGAATTGAATAGCACTGGCGCACAATCAGGGCTGTGCACAAAGGCTATGTAAAATACAATCCTTCTCTTCCAGTTAAGCTGGGTGTTAATATTGTAGCTCAGTGCAAAATGTACTCCGGAATTTCCTCACTGTTTTTCCCCAAACTGTCACCATAGCATCACTGGAAACCTATCTATCCTGGCTTCTGCTGAAGTTATGGCATCAATTTGGAAGAATTCCTGAGGAAACTGCTGGCAAAAGTATTTAATTCCTAACATACCTTTATGACATTCGTTTTACTGTATAGTTATACATAGGGTTAAAGTAGTTCTAACTCTTTTCCATTTGACACAACAGAGCCACACATTCTTTTGAGGCACCGGCCCTCACACTTTTGCGAACATGATATTCCATTGTTGTGTGTGCTGGACCAGGAGTTGAAGTGTTTACACTAATTTATCGTGGCTCTAAATTGTGAAGGGCCAAGATACAATGGGACAGAATTTGCAGTGGAAGTAAATCAGATTGTACTGGCCATTATTTTGATGTACCCATGCCTGTTTAATCTGAATGATATTTTCTTCGGTGGACGAATGACATTTTGACCTGTTAACAGGGCAGCGAGGATAACCGGGCATCTGGGACGTGAGTGAAGAGGGCACGGAAATCTCCTTAACCTCAGTTTTGTTTAATTAATTCGTTTAATTTAAATGATATTTACCATTTTTCGGAGTAGACAGGCAGCCAGAAGGGGATATGCTGTGGAAAGCAGCCCCTGAGGTCTGGATTATATTCTGGGACGTGTGGGATTACTGTGGTTTACTATCCCATTGAAGGAAGTACATAGCAATCTAACATTCCGCTGTCTTTCTTGCTGTGATCACAAGAGTTTAGCATGTTGAGAGAAAGCCCAAATTGCCATGGGTACAAGCCTAAGGCACTCCAAGGGATTTTATCGTCTGCTGTTAAACGACATCTGTGGTTTTTCAGTTCTTCTGAGTCAGAGTACATCTTGCTTCATGCTGGGGAAGTAAAACTATGCCCAGCTTCGATTTTGGAGTTTACGCATTCTTTAATAATAGAACCCAGATCAGTTAGTCAATTCGCTATTGAAGAAATAAAGAGTTACAGAGCGGAGCAGAGTTACATCCACTCCGATGGGGAGGATATGACACAGTGGTATTGTCGCTGGCCTAATAATCCAGAGACTCAGGGTAATACCAAGGACCAGGGGTTTGAATCCCACCAAGGCAGGTGGTGGAATTTGAATTCAATTTAAAAAAATATCTAGAATGGAATGATTGTTGTAAAAACCTAGGAAATCTGCCTACATGTAACTCCAGACCCACAGCAAAGGGGCTGCCTCTTAATTGCCCTCTGAAATAGCCTAGCGAGCCACTCAGTTGTATCAAACTGCTACACAGCTCCAAAAAAAGGAATGAAACTGGATGGACCGACCTAGGAACCAGAAATGCCAACTGGAAACTCAGCCCTGTTGATTCTGCAAAGCCCTTACTAACATTTGGGGAGAGCTGTCTCACAGACTAGCCAAGCAACAGGCTGACATAATCATCCTCACAGAATCATATTTCCAGAACAAGTCCCAGGAATCATCATCAACATCCCAGGGTATGTCCTGTTCCACCTGCAGGACAGACCCAGCATGGTTGGTGGCACAGTGGTATACAGTCGGGAGGGAGTTGCCCTGGGAGTCCTCAACATCCACTCCAGAACCCATGATGTCTCATAGCATCAGGTCAAAAATGGGCAAGGAAAGCTCCTGCTGACTACCACGTACTGCCCTCCCTCAGCTGTTGAATCAGTGCTCCTCCACGTTGAACAGAGGAAACACTGAGGGTGGCAAGGGCACAGAATGTACTCTGGGTGAGGGACTTCAATGTCCATCACCAAGAGTGGCTCGGTAGCACCACCACTGACTGTGCTAGCCCAGTTCTAAAGGACATAGCTGCTAGACTGGGTCTGCAGCAGGTGGTGAGGGAACAAACAAAAGGGATAAACACACTTGGCCTCATCCTCACTGTGGTAAAGTGAGCTACCCTGTCTCTTTAAGAAAATGCAAGTGCACTGATCATGTGACAGCACTGACGAATCACTGTACAGTGTGGGCAACTGGGAACGGTAAGTCTAGTTCTGGAGGTTTCTGATTGAGCACATATGAACTGATGTTCTGCCCTGTGTCTCAATAAATGTTTATTCGTACATTAGTCTCACGCCGTTATTGATTGCAAGCAGCAACTGAAGAGAACATAGGAAGACGTGCAGTTAGAGTTCAGCTGGCCAACAAATTCATTTACCCAGGACATAAAACTCACCGACCTGCCTGCCACAGATGTATCTGTCCATGATGGTATCGGTAGGAGTGACCACCACACAGTCAATGTGGAGACAAAGTCCAGCCTTTACATTGTGTTGTGTGGCGCTACCACCGTGCTAAATGGGATAGATTTCGAACAGATCTAGCAACTCAAGACTGGGCATCCATGAGGTGCTGTGGGCCATCAGCAGCAGCAGAATTGTACTCGAACACAATCTGTAACCTCATGGCCTGGCATATCCCCCACTCTACCATTACCATCAAGCCAGGGCATCAACCCTGGTTCAATGAAGAGTGCAGCAGGACATGCCAGAAGCAGCACCAGGCATACCTAAAAATCAGATATCAACCTGGTGAAGCTATAACACAGGACTACATGCCAAACAGCATAAGCAGCAGGTGATAGACAGAGCCAAGCAATCCCACAACCAACGGATCAGATCTAAACTCTGCAGTCCTACCACATCCAGTCGTGAATGGTGGTGGACAATTAAACAACTCACTGGAAGAGGAGGCTCCGCTAATATCCCCATCCTCAATGATGGAGGAGCCCAGCACATCAGTGCACAAGATAAGGCTGAAGCATTTGTCACAATCTTCAGCCAGAAGTGCCAATTGGATGATCCATCTCAGCCTCCTCTGGAGGTCCCCAGCATCACAGATGCCAGTCTTCAGCCAATTTGATTCACTCCACATATTAACACAAGGGGGAGGAAATGGTGTAGTGGTATTATTGCTGGACTAGTAATCCCAAGACCAGGGTAATCCTCTGGTGTCCAGGGTTCAAATCCCACCACAGCAGATGGTGGAATTTGAATCCAATAAAAATATGGAATTGAAAGTGTATAAGATTATGAGGGGCGTGGATAGGGAGCAGCTGTTCCCCTTAGTTGAAGGGTCAGTCACAAGGGGGCATAAGTTCAAGATGAGGGGCAGGAGGTTTAGGAGGGATGTGAGGAAAACCATTTTTACCCAGAGGGTGGTGACGGTCTGGAATGCGCTGCCTGGGAGGGTGGTGGAGGCGGGTTGCCTCACATCCTTTAAAAAGTACCTGGATGAGCACTTGGCACGTCATAACATTCAAGGCTATGGGCCAAGTGCTGGTAAATGGGATTAGGTAGGTAGGTCAGGTGTTTCTCACATGTCGGTGCAGACTCGATGGGCCGAAGGGACTCTTCTGCACTGTGATTCTGTGAAAGTCTAGAAATCGTTGTCAATTGTTGGAAATCTGTTGTCCTTACCTGGATGACAATGTGGTTGACTCTTAAATGCCTTCTGAACAAGAGCAATAAATGCTGGCCTACCCAGTGATAACCCCAAATCCCATGCATAGATTTAAAATAAAAGAAATGGCTGAAGTCATTGGATAGCGCAAAGGCTGTGGGCCCTGACAGTTTACCAGCAAGCTGTTCCAGTACAGCTACAACACCAGCAACAACTCGGCTATGTGGAAAATTGCCCAAGTATGTCCTGTACACAAAAAGCAGGACAAATTCAACCCAATTACTGCCCCATCAGTCTACTCTCCATGAAATGGAAGGGGTCATCAACAGTGCTATTAAGCGGCACTTGCTTAGCAATAACCTGCTCACTGGTGCCCAGTTTGGGTTCCACCAGGGACACTCAGCTCCTGACCTCAAACATGGACCAAAGAGCTGAGCTCCCGAGATGAGGTGAGAGTGACTGCCCTTGACCTCAAGGCAGCATTTGACTGAGTGTGGCATCAAGGAGCCCTAGCAAAACTGGAGTCAATGGGGATCAGGGGGGAAATCTCTCCGCTGGTTGAAGTCATACCTAGTACAAAGGAAGATGTTGTGATTGTTGGAGGTCCAGGACAGCACTGCAGGAGTTCCTCAGGGTGGTGTCCTCGGCCCAACCACCTTTAGCTTCTTCATCAGTGATCTTCCTTCATCATAAGGTCAGAAATGGGCATGTTCGCTGATGATTGCACAATGTTCAGCACCATGTGCAGTCCATGTCCAAATGTAGCAAAACCTGGACAATATCCAGGCTTGGGCTGACAAGTGGCAAGTAATATTCATGCCACACAAGTGCCAGGCAGTGACCATCTCCAACAAGAGAGAATCCAACCATTGCCCCTTGATGTTCAATGGCATTACCATCACTGAATCCCCCACTATCAACATTCTGGGGTCACCATTGACCAGAAACTGAACTGGACTGGCCATATAAATACTGTGGCTACAAGAGCAGGTCAGAGGCTAGGAATCCTGTGGTGAGTAACTCACCTCCTGACTCCCCAAAGCCTGTCCACCATCTACAAGGTACAAGTCAGGAGTGTGATGGAATACTCCCCACTTGCCTGGATGAGTGCAGCTCTCACAACACTCAAGAAGCTTGACACCATCCAGGACAAAGCAGCCCACTTGATTGACGCCAAAACCACAAACATTTACTCCCTCCATCACCAACGCACAGTAGCAGCAGTGTGTACCATCTACAAGATGCACTGCAGGAAGTCACCAAGGCTCCTTAGGCAGCACTTTCCAAACCCACAACCACTACCATCTAGAAGGACAAGGGCAGCAGACACATGGGAACACCGCCACCTGGAAGTTCCCCTCCAAGTCACTCACCATCCTGATTTGGAAATATATCGCTGTTCCTTCACTGTTGCTGGGTCAAAATCCTGGAATTACCTCCCTAACAGCACTGTGGGTGTACCTACACCACAGGGACTGCAGTGGCTCAAGAAGACAGCTCACCACCATCTTCTCAAGGGCAATTAGACAAGGGCAATAAATGCTGGCCTAGCCAGTGAAGCCCACGTCCCATAAATTAATTTTAAAAAAGCAGGTTATGTTAATGCTTTTTGCCACCAAGCATTTTAACAGGGTCAGTAGCACAAATCTAATGCACAGAATGAGTGAAATAACATGCCAACCAGATGCTGGAGTTCAAATCCCCCACCATTGCAGTTGGTGGAGGTTGAATTCAAATAGTGAAAAACCTGGAATATAAAGCTAATCTCAGTTATAGTTTCATGCTCACTCTCATCAATTGTCATAAACACCCAGGTAAAAGCAAAATACTGCAGATACTGGAAACCTGAAATAAAAACAGAAAATGCTACAAAAACTCATCAGGTCTGGCAGCATCTCAGATTGCAGAGGAGTCATACAGACTCGAAACATGAAGTCTGTTTCCCTCCCCACAGATATGCAGCCAGACCTGCTGAGTTTTTGTAGCATTTTCTGTTTTTACGTCATGAAATCCCATCTGGTTCACTAATGCCCTTTAGGAGGGAAATCTGCCCTCCTTACCTGGTCTGGTCTACATGTGACTCCAGACTTGCAGCAATATGGTTGAATCTTAACTGCCTGGCAAGCCATTCAGCTCAAGGGCAATTAGGGATGGGCAATAAATTCTGGCCTTGCTAGCAACCCCCACACATCCCCCGAAAAAAATAAAGAATTTAACTAAATAGAAATCAGAAATACTCCTGAAATCCCCACCTCTTTCTTCACAGAAACACCCAATTCTAAAAATTGGATAAAATAAACTGAAATTCCGAAGAACCTTATCAACTCCAGAGATCCAGGCAGGCTGACATCAAAGTTTAATGTTTCACTCGGTCTTTGAAATGTAATGGGGCTCTGTGTATTCTGGAAAAAAATGAAATGAAACCATTTCCCATCATAACAAAGTGGCTGGGGAAGTGGTTAACTATTTTGAATTTAATTTCTCCTGCTGACATTCCAAAGCACCTTTAATAAGTTAGTGTTTAAAACGTACAGTAACAATTAAGTCATTGTTAATTCATTATGGCTGTGTCTGAAAACTAACTCACGGTCAGCATCAGAGCACCATGAATACATTAGCTCAGGTATCAATTAAAACTATCAATTATTAATAAAACGCGTAATAGCACTTTACTCAAAGATTGTAACCTCAGTTGGTATTTTGCCCAACAGATTCTTTCTCTGGGTTTTTTTTTGGATTGTGCATTTCAAGGGCGTTCTTGCAGCTGCGATTTGACCTCATCTTCCGACTTGCCTCCCTCGCTGTGTTATTTCTGAAAACAAAGTTGCAGCTTCATCAGAGGCCCCCGTGAAAGTTTAGACGCGCAGTGGAGGTGTGGCAACCTGCCAACATTTCAGAACCTCGCAGGGCTGGTCAAAGTTCAACGTCCTCAGACACAAAATTTAAAAAATGCAATGCAAGCAGAAAACTTGGTTTGAAGTGTAGCCTCCTATATTTGTCATTTCCTTTTTTCCCCTTTATGGTCTTTCTTGCTAACACACCCTTTGAAGACATGTCCCAAATAAATTTGTTACTTTTTTAAAAATTTGTACAGTAAATACATTCTGCATTCGTCATTCACAAAGTCTCAAAATGCCTAGATGTTGGACTTATATATGGAATGCAGGTGGCTGACTGACACAGCAAGGTGGGGATTTCAGAATTCTGTAGACTTTCTACTGAGACAATACCAATTTGCAGACACCTTCCAAAAGCATTTCACCTCTGTGACCTGGTGAGGGAGTGCCATCCTGCAGGTGAGAATAAATGATGGCGCTAAACTTCCATTTGGATGACGTAAAAGATGTCATGTCACGATGCGATGAGTAATGGGGGAGTTCCTTTGGTTTTAACCTTCAGTTACGCACAACACCAAGAACCGATATAATTATCAATTTACCCCATTTTGTTTGCAGGGCTTTGATGTGTGACAATCGTCTGCCCCTTTCGCCTAAATAGCTACAGCAATTTACACATCAGAAGTAATTATTGGGCTTTGATGGCAATATTTAAATACAAGTTCATCCTCTCTTCTTGGTAAAGTTGAGAATATGCCTTTCCTGAACTTCCTCGAGTCACTCCCTGTGACTTGTCAGTATATTTATGTAATAAACTACCTTATGGAGCAAGCATGCTGGAAAAGGTCGCACTCATAAATAAAAAAAATGCTATGCTGATGATGTTATTTTTTTGAATAGCTGCCAAAAAAAAAATGCCTTTTAGTTACTCAACTAAATTCCAGAACTGTGTGATGCGCTTTTTCTGACAGCAGATGGAATAATTTTTTCCTACTCTTTCAAATCTGGATTCAAGCCACATTTTATACAGTACGTATCAGGAAAGAATTGCAGAATGTAGTTTTCTTTCCCCTGTGAATTCTCTCATTCTCCTCAAGATGTTTCTTGTAACTGGGATATGGTTTCATGGGTACAATTCGCGCCTTTGGTATTTTGCCAAAGACGCTGCTCTTTGACTAGGAGCCTAGTTGGCTATCCTTATGGCTGAGTCTGATCCTGTTCTCTCCCTCGTTACACACTGGCGCTTTCAGCAGAGATGCTCAATAGTGATCGGGAGCAGGAACCCAGGCTTATTTATTTTTTCCCCTGTCTCCCCAGCCCAAGACACTGAGACCAATTGTCCCTGCCCAGCTCCTCTTGCTTCACCCAACTGAGGTCAGCTAACAGCACAGTCCTGGGACCTCCTGACTTGTATCCCAGGACCAGTGATAGCTTTTGGTGCTGTAATGATTAACAGAAAAAAAAAAGTACAATGAGACTTAATTCTCATATGCTCTGAAGAAAACAGCACAAATTGGGCATTAAGTTGAGGCCACAGTACAGGAACAGGCCATTTGGCCAAGCTGGTTTAAATTGGTGTTTACACTTCACATGTGCCTCACCCCACCGTCCTACAACTCGCCCTATCAGCATATCCTTCTATTCCTTTCTCCTTCATGAGTTATCTAGCTTTCTCTAAAATGCATCTATAATATTCATCCTAACGACTCCTCTCACCACTCACTACTCACGTGGTAAAGAAGTTCCTCCTGTATTCATCAATGAATTTAATAGTGATTATCTTATATTCATGGCCCTCGGTTCTGCTCTCCTCCACAACTGGAAACATCTCTTCTTCTACCCTATCAAATCTTTTCATAATCCTGAAGACCTCTATCAGCTCATTCCTCAGTCTGGTCTTTCCTCTCAGTTTTTCCTGATAGTTAGATCCCCGGAGTTAGAGTCATCGGGGAGAGTTTTCTCCCTGTCAGGCTGGTGGTTCGGGAGCGGGCACTGCCAGCGATTGGCTGCGTGCTGCCATTTTACGTGGGCAGGCCAATTAAGGTCCTCAGGGAGATAAGTTTGAAATAAAGAAGAAAATATTATTCAGACATGTCCCCTCATGTGACAGTGTCACATGAGCCAGGGCATGCCCATGAATTTAAATAAAAACTTTTATTTAATTTACGAAGCCTTCATGAAACTTCATTCCGCCCGATGAGGATGAGGTTTCATGAGAAACGCGAAGGCCGCCTGGGCTCTTCGTCTGCCTCCCTCGCCAACCTTAAAGTTGGATGGACAGCCCAGACAACCAGCTTAATTACATTATTAACAGCCGTAATAGGTCTTTGACAGTTCAGCGGGCACACAGCCAACTCCGGAGCGCGCCCGTCAAACTGAAGATTGGAATGATGCGCAGTGATGTCGGGACACACGCCTGATGTCATCGCGTGTCATTTTACATGTCAGTGAGCATGACCTGCCCCTGCACGCCGACCAGAAGATTCAGGCCAAAGAGTTATACAGCACAGAAACAGGCCCTTCAGCCCATCATGTCCGTGCTGGCCATCAAGCCCCTATCTATTCTAATCCCATTTTCCAGCACTTGGCGCATAGCCCTGTATGCTTCGGTGTTTCAAATGCTTGTCCAAATACTTCTTAAATGTTGTGAGGGTTCCTGCCTCTACCACCCCCTCAGGCAGTGTGTTCCAGACTCCAACCACCCTTTGGGTGAAAACATTTTTCCTCAAATCCCCTCCAAACCTCCTGCCCCTTACTTTAAATCTTTGTCCCCTGGTTAATGACACCTCCACTAAGGGGAAAAGTTTCTTCCTATCTACCCTATCTATGCCCCTCATAATTTTGTATATCTCTATCAACCTCCCCTCAGCCTTCTCTGCTCTAAGGAAAACAACCCTAGCCTATCCCGTCTCTCTTCATAGCTGAAACGCTCCAGCCCAGGCAGCATCCTGGTGAATCTCCTCTGTACCCTCTCCAGTGCAATCACATCCTTCCTATAATGCGGCGACCAAAACTGCTCACAGTACTCCAGCTGTGGCCTGACTAGTGTTGTATACAGCTCCAATACAACCTCCCTGCTCTTATATTCTATGCCTCGGCTGATAACGGCAAGTATCCCATAAGTCTTCTTAACCACCTTATCTACCTGTGCTGCTGCCTTCAGGGATCTATGGACATGTGCACCAAGGTCCCTCTGACCCTCTGTACTTCCTAGGGACCTACCATTCATTGTGTATTCCCTTGCCGTGTTAGTCCTCCCAAAATGCATCACCTCACACTTCTCAGGATTAAATTCCATTTGCCACTGCTCTGCCTATCTTACCAGCCCATCTACATCATCCTGTAATCTAAGGCTTTCCTCCTCACTATTTACGACACCAATTCTGGTGTCATCTGCGAACTTACTGATTGTACCTCCTATATTCATGTCTAAATTATTAATGCACACTAAAAACAGCAAGGGTCCCAGCACCGATCCCCATGGTACATCGTTCATCAAAAGCTTCCAATCACAAGAACAACCTTTGACCATCACCCTCTGCTTCCTGCCACTAAGCCAATTTTGGAAGCAATTTGCCAAATTTTAAGCCCATTAAAACAGCTAATACCTCCTCCCTTTCAATGCTAATTTGTTCAAGTATATCATAGCCCCCTCCTTGATTTCTACACCTACATTGAACTTCTCCATAGTGAACATAGATGTAAAGTAATCATTCAAAACCTCACCTACATCCTGTGGCTCTATGCACAGATTGCCACTTTGGTCTGTAAGGGGTCCTACTCTTTCCCTGATTATCCTCTTGCCCTTAATATATTTATAAAATGCCTTGGGATTTTGCTTTATCTTGCCCGCAGTGTTTTTTCATGCCCCCTCTTCGCTTTCCTAATTACTTTTTTAAGTGCCCCCCCCTACACTTTCTATTCTCTGCTAGGGCTTCTGCTGTTTTCAGCCTCTATATCTACCATAAGCCTCCTTTTTTGCCCCTTATCCAATCCTCTATATCCCTTGACATCCAGGGTTCCCTAGACTTGTTGGCTCCACCCTTCATCTTTATGGGAACATGTTGGCCCTGAACTCTCACTATTTCCTTTTTGAATGACTCCCACTGGTCTGATGTAGACTTTTCTACAAGTAGCTGCTCCCAGTCTATTTTGGCCAGATCCTGTTTTATCATATTGAAATCAGCCTTCCCCCAATTCAGGACCTTTATTTCCAGCTCATATTTGGTCTTTTCCATAACTACCATAAATCTTAGAATTATGGTCACTATTCCGAAATGATCCCACACTGACACCTCTACCACTTGCCCAGATTCATTCCCTAAGATTCGATCCAGTACCGTCCCTTCTCTTGTTGGACTTTCTACGTGCTGGCTCAATAAAGCTCTCCTGGATGCACTTTAAGAATTCCACCCCCTCTAAACCTTTCACACTAAGATTATCCCAGTTAATAATGGGGAGGTTGAAATCCCCTACTGTTATTACCGTATTATTTTTACACTTATCTGAAATTCTCCCCCTGACTGTTTGGAGGCAAAGTGATTGCCCCCTTTTTGTTTTTAAGTTCTACCCATATGGCCTGGCCTCATTTGAGGGACCTTCTAAGAAGAACATTACTGCAGTAATTGACTCCTTGATCGATAGTACAATGCCACCTCCTCTTTTACACCCCCACCACCCCCCACCCCAGCCCTGTCACGCCTGAAGATTCTATATCCTGGAATATTGAGCTGCCAGTCCTGCCCTTTCCTCAACCATGTCTCTGTGATAGCAACAACATCAAATTGCCATTTGTTAATCAACACCCTCAATTCACCTGCCTCACTTGTAAGGCTCCTTGTGTTAAAATAGATGTAATCCAGCCTTGCATTATCCCCTTTTGCCTTAACAGGTCTATATTTGCTCTGCCTTTCAGGCTGACTTAGTTTCTCTTCTATGTTTGGCTGTGCATCACTCCCTACTGTAACCCCAATCTGTATCCCATCCCCCGACCAAATTAGTTTAAACCCCCTCCCCCAGCAGCTCTGGCAAACCTGCCCACAAGGATGTTGGTCCCAAGTTGGTTCAGGTGCAACCCCTCTGACTTGTACAGGCCCCACCTTCGCCTGAAACAGACCCAGCCACCCAGGAAACTAAAGCCCTCCCTCCTGCACCATCTCTTCAGCCACACATTCATCCTCTCTGTCCTCCTATTCCTATACTCACTAGCACATGGCACAGGGACTAATCCAGAGATTACAACTTTTGAGGTCCTGCTTTTTAATCTGCTACCCAGCTCCCTAAATTCTTGTTGCATGACCTCATCCCTCTTTCTACCTCGAACTCTGACTGTTCACCCTCCCCTCTCAGAATGCCCTGCAGCTGCTCTGTGACATCCTTGACCCTGGAACCAGGGAGGCAACGCACCATCCTGGAGTCAGGTCTACGGGCACAGAAGTGCCAGTCTGCACCCCTCACTATTGAGTCTCCTACCACTATTGCTCTTGCATTCATACACCTCCCCACTCATGCAACCGACCCACCCATAGTGCTGTGAACTTGGCCCTGGCTGCACCCTCCAGAGGAACCTTCACCCTCACTGTTTTCCAACACAGAGAAACGGTTCTTGAGTGAGATGCACTCTGGGGCTTTCCTGACTGTCTGCCTGCCTCCCTTCTTCTGACTGGTGGTCACCTGTTCCCTCTCTGACTGCACTTCCTAAAGCTGCAGAGTGACCACATCTAAACACATGTTATCCTCATAACCCTCAGCCTCGCGGATGCCCCGCTCTGTCTCCAGCTGATGCTCAATCTCAGAAACCCATTGCTCAGGCTGGTTAAGCCGGTGGCACTTCCTGTACACGTGGTCATCCAGACAGCCAGGAGGGTCTAAGAATTCCCACCTGATGCAGTCGGTACAACACACTCTTTAGTCTCCTTTTAAAAAACCAAATGCTGAGACTCTGACCTCTGTAATGTCGCTTTAAAATGGAGAAAAACAACTTACCCACAAACCAACTAATCAGTGCTCGCCCTTCCTGACAGCACTCGTTTCAAATTTCAGAACCACCGAGTGTCTGGGTGGGAACCGGCGCCCTCACAGGTAAACTCCGCTCCCTCACAGGTAAACTCCTCTCCCTCACAGGTAAACTCCGCTCCCTCACAGGTAAACTCCGCTCCCTCACAGGTAAACTCCTCTCCCTCACAGGTAAACTCCGCTCCCTCACAGGTAAACTCCGCTCCCTCACAGGTAAACTCCACTCCCTCACAGGTAAACTCCTCTCCCTCACAGGTAAACTCCGCTCCCTCACAGGTAAACTCCGCTCCCTCACAGGTAAACTCCTCTCCCTCACAGGTAAACTCCGCTCCCTCACAGGTAAACTCCGCTCCCTCACTGGTAAACTCCCCTCTCTCTCACATAAACTCGGCTCTCTCACTGGTAAACTCCGCTCCCTCACAGGTAAACTCCCCTCTCTCTCACATAAACTCGGCTCTCTCACTGGTAAACTCCCCTCCCTCACTGGTAAACTCCGCTCCCTCACAGTTAAACTCCCCTCCCTCACAGGTAAACTCCGCTCCCTCACAGGTAAACTCCGCTCCCTCACAGGTAAACTCCGCTCCCTCACAGGTAAACTCCGCACCCTCACAGGTAAACTCCCCTCCCTCACAGGTAAACTCCACTCCCTCACAGGTGAACTCCGCTCCCTCACAGGTAAACTCCCCTCCCTCACAGGTAAACTCCACTCCCTCACAGGTGAACTCCGCTCCCTCACAGGTAAACTCCCCTCCCTCACAGGTAAACTCCACTCCCTCACAGGTGAACTCCGCTCCCTCACAGGTAAACTCCACTCCCTCACAGGTGAACTCCGCTCCCTCATTGGTAAACTCCGCTCCCTCACAGGTAAACTCCCCTCCCTCACAGGTAAACTCCGCTCCCTCACTGGTAAACTCCACTACCTCACAGGTAAACTCCACTCCCTCACAGGTGAACTCCGCTCCCTCACAGGTAAACTCCACTCCCTCACAGGTGAACTCCGCTCCCTCATTGGTAAACTCCGCTCCCTCACAGGTAAACTCCCCTCCCTCACAGGTAAACTCCCCTCCCTCACAGGTAAACTCCCCTCCCTCACAGGTAAACTCCCCTCCCTCACAGGTGAACTCCGCTCTCTGAGTTGAACTCCACTCCCTCATTGGTAAACTCCCCTCCCTCACAGGTAAACTCCGCTCTCTCACAGGTAAACTCCCCTCCCTCACTGGTAAACTCCGCTCCCTCACAGGTAAACTCCCCTCCCTCACAGGTAAACTCCCCTCCCTCACAGGTAAACTCCCCTCCCTCACAGGTAAACTCCCCTCCCTCACAGGTAAACTCCGCTCCCTCACAGGTAAACTCCGCTCTCTCACAGGTAAACTCCGCTCCCTCATTGGTAAACTCCGCTCCCTCACTGGTAAACTCCGCTCCCTCACTGGTAAACTCCACTCCCTCACAGGTAAACTCCGCTCTCTCACAGGTAAACTCCGCTCCCTCACAGGTAAACTCCCCTCCCTCACAGGTAAACTCCGCTCCCTCACAGGTAAACTCCGCTCCCTCACTGGTAAACTCCCCTCCCTCACAGGTAAACTCCGCACCCTCACAGGTAAACTCCGCTCCCTCATTGGTAAACTCCGCTCCCTCACAGGTAAACTCCCCTCCCTCACAGGTAAACTCCGCTCCCTCACAGGTAAACTCCGCTCTCTCACAGGTAAACTCCGCTCTCTCACAGGTAAACTCCGCTCTCTCACAGGTAAACTCCGCACCCTCACTGGTAAACTCCCCTCCCTCACAGGTAAACTCCGCTCCCTCACTGGTAAACTCCGCTCCCTCACAGGTAAACTCCGCTCCCTCATTGGTAAACTCCGCTCCCTCACTGGTAAACTCCGCTCCCTCACTGGTAAACTCCCCTCCCTCACAGGTAAACTCCGCTCCCTCACTGGTAAACTCCGCTCCCTCACTGGTAAACTCCGCTCCCTCACTGGTAAACTCCACTCCCTCACAGGTAAACTCCGCTCCCTCACAGGTAAACTCCGCTCCCTCACAGGTAAACTCCGCTCCCTCATTGGTAAACTCCGCTCCCTCACTGGTAAACTCCACTCCCTCACAGGTAAACTCCGCTCCCTCACAGGTAAACTCCGCTCTCTCACAGGTAAACTCCGCTCCCTCATTGGTAAACTCCGCTCTCTCACAGGTAAACTCCGCTCTCTCACAGGTAAACTCCGCTCCCTCACAGGTAAACTCCGCTCCCTCACTGGTAAACTCCGCTCCCTCACTGGTAAACTCCACTCTCTCACAGGTAAACTCCGCTCACTCACAGGTAAACTCCGCTCTCTCACAGGTAAACTCCGCTCCCTCACAGGTAAACTCCACTCTCTCACTGGTAAACTCCGCTCACTCACAGGTAAACTCCGCTCTCTCACTGGTAAACTCCGCTCCCTCACAGGTAAACTCCACTCTCTCACAGGTAAACTCCGCTCACTCACAGGTAAACTCCGCTCTCTCACAGGTAAACTCCGCTCCCTCACAGGTAAACTCCGCTCCCTCACAGGTAAACTCCACTCCCTCACAGGTAAACTCCGCTACCTCACAGGTAAACTCCGCTCACTCACAGGTAAACTCCGCACCCTCACAGGTAAACTCCCCTCCCTCACAGGTAAACTCCCCTCCCTCACAGGTAAACTCCGCTACCTCACAGGTAAACTCCGCTCACTCACAGGTAAACTCCGCTACCTCACAGGTAAACTCCGCTCTCTCACAGGTAAACTCCGCTCACTCACAGGTAAACTCCGCTCCCTCACAGGTAAACTCCACTCCCTCACAGGTAAACTCCACTCCCTCACTGGTAAACTCCACTCCCTCACAGGTAAACTCCGCTCCCTCACAGGTAAACTCCGCTACCTCACAGGTAAACTCCGCTCACTCACAGGTAAACTCCGCTACCTCACAGGTAAACTCCGCTCTCTCACAGGTAAACTCCGCTCACTCACAGGTAAACTCCGCTCCCTCACAGGTAAACTCCGCTCCCTCACTGGTAAACTCCGCTCTCTCACAGGTAAACTCCGCTCCCTCATTGGTAAACTCCGCTCCCTCACAGGTAAGCTCCGCTCCCTCACAGGTAAACTCCCCTCCCTCACTGGTAAACTCCGCTCCCTCACTGGTAAACTCCGCTCCCTCACAGGTAAACTCCCCTCCCTCACAGGTAAACTCCGCTCCCTCACTGGTAAACTCCACTCCCTCACTGGTAAACTCCGCTCCCTCATTGGTAAACTCCGCTCCCTCATTGGTAAACTCCGCTCCCTCACAGGTAAACTCCCCTCCCTCACAGGTAAACTCCCCTCCCTCACTGGTAAACTCCCCTCCCTCAAAGGTAAACTCCGCTCCCTCACAGGTAAACTCCGCTCCCTCACAGGTAAACTCCCCTCCCTCACTGGTAAACTCCCCTCCCTCACTGGTAAACTCCGCTCCCTCACAGGTAAACTCCCCTCCCTCACAGGTAAACTCCGCTCCCTCACAGGTAAACTCCGCTCCCTCACAGGTAAACTCCCCTCCCTCACAGGTAAACTCCCCTCCCTCACAGGTAAACTCCGCTCCCTCACAGGTAAACTCCGCTCCCTCACAGGTAAACTCCACTCCCTCACAGGTAAACTCCCCTCCCTCACTGGTAAACTCCCCTCCCTCACTGGTAAACTCCGCTCCCTCACAGGTAAACTCCCCTCCCTCACAGGTAAACTCCCCTCCCTCACAGGTAAACTCCGCTCCCTCACTGGTAAACTCCCCTCCCTCACTGGTAAACTCCGCTCCCTCACAGGTAAACTCCGCTCCCTCACAGGTAAACTCCGCTCCCTCACTGGTAAACTCCCCTCCCTCACAGGTAAACTCCGCTCCCTCACTGGTAAACTCCGCTCCCTCATTGGTAAACTCCGCTCCCTCATTGGTAAACTCCGCTCCCTCACAGGTAAACTCCCCTCCCTCACAGGTAAACTCCCCTCCCTCACTGGTAAACTCCCCTCCCTCAAAGGTAAACTCCGCTCCCTCACAGGTAAACTCCGCTCCCTCACAGGTAAACTCCCCTCCCTCACTGGTAAACTCCCCTCCCTCACTGGTAAACTCCGCTCCCTCACAGGTAAACTCCCCTCCCTCACAGGTAAACTCCGCTCCCTCACAGGTAAACTCCGCTCCCTCACAGGTAAACTCCGCTCTCTCACAGGTAAACTCCCCTCCCTCACAGGTAAACTCCACTCCCTCACAGGTGAACTCCGCTCCCTCACAGGTAAACTCCGCTCCCTCACAGGTGAACTCCGCTCTCTGAGTTGAACTCCACTCCCTCACTGGTAAACTCCCCTCCCTCACTGGTAAACTCCGCTCCCTCACAGGTAAACTCCGCTCCCTCACAGGTAAACTCCGCTCCCTCACAGGTAAACTCCGCTCCCTCACAGGTAAACTCCTCTCCCTCACAGGTAAACTCCTCTCCCTCACAGGTAAACTCCTCTCCCTCACAGGTAAACTCCTCTCCCTCACAGGTAAACTCCTCTCCCTCACAGGTAAACTCCTCTCCCTCACAGGTAAACTCCCCTCCCTCACAGGTAAACTCCGCTCCCTCACAGGTAAACTCCAGTCCCTCACTGGTAAACTCCGCTCCCTCACTGGTAAACTCCGCTTCCTCACAGGTAAACTCCGCTCCCTCACAGGTAAACTCCGCTCCCTCACAGGTAAACTCCAGTCCCTCACTGGTAAACTCCGCTCCCTCACTGGTAAACTCCGCTTCCTCACAGGTAAACTCCACTCCCTCACAGGTAAACTCCGCTCCCTCACAGGTAAACTCCGCTCCCTCACAGGTAAACTCCGCTCCCTCACAGGTAAACTCCGCTCCCTCACAGGTAAACTCCCCTCCCTCACAGGTAAACTCCACTCCCTCACAGGTAAACTCCCCTCCCTCACAGGTAAACTCCCCTCCCTCACAGGTAAACTCCGCTCCCTCACTGGTAAACTCCGCTCTCTCACAGGTAAACTCCGCTCCCTCACAGGTAAACTCCCCTCCCTCACAGGTAAACTCCGCTCCCTCACTGGTAAACTCCGCTCTCTCACAGGTAAACTCCGCTCCCTCACAGGTAAACTCCGCTCTCTCACAGGTAAACTCCGCTCCCTCATTGGTAAACACCGCTCCCTCACTGGTAAACTCCACTCCCTCACAGGTAAACTCCGCTCCCTCACAGGTAAACTCCGCTCTCTCACAGGTAAACTCCGCTCCCTCATTGGTAAACTCCGCTCCCTCACTGGTAAACTCCGCTCTCTCACAGGTAAACTCCGCTCCCTCACAGGTAAACTCCGCTCTCTCACAGGTAAACTCCGCTCTCACACAGGTAAACTCCGCTACCTCACTGGTAAACTCCGCTCTCTCACAGGTAAACTCCGCTCACTCACAGGTAAACTCCGCTCTCTCACAGGTAAACTCCGCTCACTCACAGGTAAACTCCGCTCCCTCACAGGTAAACTCCGCTCCCTCACAGGTAAACTCCACTCCCTCACAGGTAAACTCCGCTACCTCACAGGTAAACTCCGCTCACTCACAGGTAAACTCCGCACCCTCACAGGTAAACTCCCCTCCCTCACAGGTAAACTCCGCTACCTCACAGGTAAACTCCGCTCACTCACAGGTAAACTCCGCTACCTCACAGGTAAACTCCGCTCTCTCACAGGTAAACTCCGCTCACTCACAGGTAAACTCCGCTCCCTCACAGGTAAACTCCACTCCCTCACAGGTAAACTCCGCTCCCTCACTGGTAAACTCCGCTCTCTCACAGGTAAACTCCGCTCCCTCATTGGTAAACTCCGCTCCCTCACAGGTAAGCTCCGCTCCCTCACAGGTAAACTCCCCTCCCTCACTGGTAAACTCCGCTCCCTCACAGGTAAACTCCGCTCCCTCACAGGTGAACTCCGCTCTCTGAGTTGAACTCCACTCCCTCACTGGTAAACTCCCCTCCCTCACTGGTAAACTCCGCTCCCTCACAGGTAAACTCCGCTCCCTCACAGGTAAACTCCGCTCTCTCACAGGTAAACTCCGCTCCCTCATTGGTAAACTCCGCTCTCTCACTGGTAAACTCCCCTCCCTCACTGGTAAACTCCGCTCCCTCACAGGTAAACTCCCCTCCCTCACAGGTAAACTCCGCTCCCTCACAGGTAAACTCCGCTCCCTCACAGGTAAACTCCGCTCCCTCACAGGTAAACTCCGCTCCCTCACTGGTAAACTCCACTCCCTCACAGGTAAACTCCGCTCCCTCACAGGTAAACTCCGCTCTCTCACAGGTAAACTCCGCTCCCTCATTGGTAAACTCCGCTCCCTCACTGGTAAACTCCGCTCTCTCACAGGTAAACTCCGCTCCCTCACAGGTAAACTCCGCTCCCTCACAGGTAAACTCCGCTCCCTCACAGGTAAACTCCGCTCCCTCACAGGTAAACTCCGCTCCCTCACAGGTAAACTCCGCTCTCACACAGGTAAACTCCGCTACCTCACAGGTAAACTCCACTCCCTCACAGGTAAACTCCGCTACCTCACAGGTAAACTCCGCTCACTCACAGGTAAACTCCGCACCCTCACAGGTAAACTCCCCTCCCTCACAGGTAAACTCCCCTCCCTCACAGGTAAACTCCGCTACCTCACAGGTAAACTCCGCTCACTCACAGGTAAACTCCGCTACCTCACAGGTAAACTCCGCTCTCTCACAGGTAAACTCCGCTCACTCACAGGTAAACTCCGCTCCCTCACAGGTAAACTCCACTCCCTCACAGGTAAACTCCACTCCCTCACTGGTAAACTCCACTCCCTCACAGGTAAACTCCGCTCCCTCACAGGTAAACTCCGCTACCTCACAGGTAAACTCCGCTCACTCACAGGTAAACTCCGCTACCTCACAGGTAAACTCCGCTCTCTCACAGGTAAACTCCGCTCACTCACAGGTAAACTCCGCACCCTCACAGGTAAACTCCCCTCCCTCACAGGTAAACTCCACTCCCTCACAGGTAAACTCTGCTCCCTCACTGGTAAACTCCGCTCCCTCACTGGTAAACTCCGCTCTCTCACAGGTAAACTCCCCTCCCTCACAGGTAAACTCCGCTCCCTCACTGGTAAACTCCGCTCTCTCACAGGTAAACTCCGCTCCCTCATTGGTAAACTCCGCTCCCTCACAGGTAAGCTCCGCTCCCTCACAGGTAAACTCCCCTCCCTCACTGGTAAACTCCGCTCCCTCACTGGTAAACTCCACTCCCTCACTGGTAAACTCCGCTCCCTCATTGGTAAACTCCCCTCCCTCACAGGTAAACTCCACTCTCTCACAGGTAAACTCAGCTCCCTCACAGGTAAACTCCACTCCCTCACTGGTAAACTCCGCTCCCTCATTGGTAAACTCCGCTCCCTCATTGGTAAACTCCGCTCCCTCACAGGTAAGCTCCGCTCCCTCACAGGTAAACTCCGCACCATCACAGGTAAACTCCGCTCCCTCACAGGTGAACTCCGCTCTCTGAGTTGAACTCCACTCCCTCACTGGTAAACTCCGCTCCCTCACAGGTAAACTCCGCTCTCTCACTGGTAAACTCCCCTCCCTCACAGGTAAACTCCGCTCCCTCACAGGTAAACTCCCCTCCCTCACAGGTAAACTCTGCTCCCTCACAGGTAAACTCCCCTCTCTCACAGGTAAACTCCGCACCCTCACAGGTAAACTCCGCTCCCTCACAGGTAAACTCCGCTCCCTCACAGGTAAACTCCGCTCCCTCACAGGTAAACTCTGCACCCTCACTGGTAAACTCCGCTCCCTCACAGGTAAACTCCGCACCCTCACAGGTAAACTCCCCTCCCTCACAGGTAAACTCCGCTCCCTCACAGGTAAACTCCCCTCCCTCACAGCTAAACTCCGCTCCCTCACAGGTAAACTCCCCTCCCTCACAGCTAAACTCCGCTCCCTCACAGGTAAACTCCGCTCTCTCACAGGTAAACTCCCCTCCCTCACAGCTAAACTCCGCTCCCTCACAGGTAAACTCCGCTCCCTCACAGGTAAACTCCGCTCCCTCACAGGTAAACTCCCCTCCCTCACAGGTAAACTCCGCTCCCTCACAGGTAAACTCCACTCCCTCACAGGTAAACTCCCTTCCCTCACAGGTAAACTCCGCTCTCTCACAGGTAAACTCCGCTCCTTCACAGGTAAACTCCGCTCCCTCACAGGTAAACTCCGCTCCCTCACAGGTAAACTCCCCTCCCTCACAGGTAAACTCCCCTCCCTCACAGCTAAACTCCGCTCCCTCATAGGTAAACTCCGCTCCCTCACAGGTAAACTCCGCTCCCTCACAGGTAAACTCCCCTCCCTCACAGGTAAACTCCGCTCCCTCACAGGTAAACTCCACTCCCTCACAGGTAAACTCCCTTCCCTCACAGGTAAACTCCGCTCGCTCACAGGTAAACTCCGCACCCTCACAGGTAAACTCCGCTCCTTCACAGGTAAACTCCGCTCCCTCACAGGTAAACTCCACTCCCTCACAGGTAAACTCCCTCCCCTCACAGGTAAACTCCGCTCCCTCACTGGTAAACTCCCCTCCCTCACAGGTAAACTCCGCACCCTCACAGGTAAACTCCACTCCCTCACAGGTAAACTCCCTTCCCTCACAGGTAAACTCCGCTCCCTCACAGGTAAACTTCCTTCCCTCACAGGTAAACTCCGCTCCCTCACAGGTAAACTCCACACCCTCACAGGTAAACTCCGCTCGCTCAAGGGTAAACTCCGCTCCCTCACAGGTAAACCCCACTCCGCTCCCTCACAGGTAAACTCCGCTCCCTCACAGGTAAACTCCGCTCCCTCACAGGTAAACTCCCTTCCCTCACAGGTAAACTCCGCTCCCTCACTGGTAAACTCCGCACCCTCACAGGTAAACTCCACTCCCTCACTGGTAAACTCCGCTCCCTCACTGGTAAACTCCGCTCCTTCACAGGTAAACTCCTCTCCCTCACAGGTAAACTCCGCTCACTCACAGGTAAACTTCGCTCCCTCACAGGTAAACTCCGCTCCCTCACAGGTAAACTCCGCTCCCTCACTGGTAAACTCCCCTCCCTCACAGGTAAACTCCACTCCCTCACAGGTAAACTCCGCTCCCTCACTGGTAAACTCCCCTCCCTCACAGGTAAACTCCACTCCCTCACAGGTAAACTCCACTCCCTCACAGGTAAACTCCACTCCCTCACTTGTAAACTCCGCTCCTTCACAGGTAAACTCCGCTCCTTCACAGGTAAACTCCGCTACCTCACAGGTAAACTCCGCTCCCTCACAGGTAAACTCCACTCCCTCACAGGTAAACTCCACTCCCTCACAGGTAAACTCCGCTCCTTCACAGGTAAACTCCGCTCCCTCACAGGTAAACTCCGCACCCTCACAGGTAAACTCCGCTCCTTCACAGGTAAACTCCCCTCCCTCACAGGTAAACTCCCCTCTATCACTGGTAAACTCCGCTCCCTCACAGGTAAACTCCGCTCCCTCACAGGTAAACTCCCCTCCCTCACAGGTAAACTCCGCACCCTCACAGCTAAACTCCGCTCCCTCACTGGTAAACTCCACTCCCTCACAGGTAAACTCCGCTCCCTCACAGGTAAACTCCGCTCCCTCACTGGTAAACTCCGCTCCCTCACTGGTAAACTCCTCTCCCTCACAGGTAAACTCCGCTCCCTCACAGGTAAACTCCCCTCCCTCACTGGTAAACTCCTCTCCCTCACAGGTAAACTCCGCTCCCTCACAGGTAAACTCCGCTCCCTCACAGATAAACTCCACTCCCTCACAGGTAAACTCCCTCCCTCACAGATAAACTCCGCTCCCTCACAGGTAAACTCCGCTCCCTCACAGGTAAACTCCGCTCCCTCACAGATAAACTCCCCTCCCTCACAGATAAACTCCGCACCCTCACAGGTAAACTCCCCTCCCTCACAGATAAACTCCCCTCCCTCACAGGTAAACTCCGCTCCCTGACAGGTAAACTCCGCTCCCTCACAGGTAAACTCTGCACCCTCACAGGTAAACTCCGCTCCCTCACAGGTAAACTCCGCTCCCTCACAGGTAAACTCTGCACCCTCACAGGTAAACTCTGCACCCTCACAGGTAAACTCCGCTCCCTCACAGGTAAACTCTGCACCCTCACAGGTAAACTCCGCTCCCTCACAGGTAAACTCTGCTCCCTCACAGGTAAACTCTGCTCCCTCACAGGTAAACTCCGCTCCCTCACAGGTAAACTCTGCACCCTCACAGGTAAACTCTGCACCCTCACAGGTAAACTCCGCTCCCTCACAGGTAAACTCCGCTCCCTCACAGGTAAACTCCGCTCCCTCACTGGTAAACTCCTCTCCCTCACAGGTAAACTCAGCTCCCTCACAGGTAAACTCCTCTCCCTCACTGGTAAACTCCTCACCCTCACTGGTAAACTCCGCTCCCTCACTGGTAAACTCCGCTCCCTCACAGGTAAACTCCGCTCCCTCACAGTTAAACTCTGCACCCTCACTGGTAAACTCCTCTCCCTCACTGGTAAACTCCGCTCCCTCACAGGTAAACTCCGCTCCCTCACAGTTAAACTCTGCACCCTCACTGGTAAACTCCTCTCCCTCACTGGTAAACTCCGCTCATCACAGGTAAACTCCGCTCCGTCACAGGTAAACTCCGCACCCTCACAGGTAAACTCCGCTCCCTCACAGGTAAACTCCGCTCCCTCACAGATAAACTCCGCTCCCTCACAGGTAAACTCCGCTCCCTCACAGCTAAACTCCGCTCCCTCACAGGTAAACTCCACTCCCTCACAGATAAACTCCGCTCCCTCACAGGTAAACTCCGCTCCCTCACAGGTAAACTCCGCTCCCTCACAGGTAAACTCCGCTCCCTCACAGGTAAACTCCACTCCCTCACAGGTAAACTCCACTCCCTCACAGGTAAACTCCGCTCCCTCACTGGTAAACTCCGCTCCCTCACAGGGAAACTCCGCTCCCTCACAGGTAAACTCCACTCCCTCACAGGTAAACTCCGCTCCCTCACAGGTAAACTCCGCTCCCTCACAGGTAAACTCCGCTCCCTCACTGGTAAACTCCGCACCCTCACAGGTAAACTCCGCTCTCTCACAGGTAAACTCCGCTCCCTCACAGGGAAACTCCGCTCCCTCACTGGTAAACTCCGCACCCTCACAGGTAAACTCCCCTCCCTCACAGGTAAACTCCGCACCCTCACAGGTAAACTCCGCTCCCTCACAGGTAAACTCCGCTCCCTCACAGGTAAACTCCGCTCCCTCACTGGTAAACTCCCTTCCCTCACAGGTAAACTCCGCTCCCTCACAGGTAAACTCCGCTCCCTCACAGGTAAACTCCGCTCCCTCACAGGTAAACTCCGCTCCCTCACAGGTAAACTCCCTTCCCTCACAGGTAAACTCCGCTCCCTCACAGGTAAACTCCCTTCCCTCACAGGTAAACTCCCTTCCCTCACAGGTAAACTCCGCTCCCTCACAGGTAAACTCCCTTCCCTCACAGGTAAACTCCGCTCCCTCACAGGTAAACACCGCTCCCTCACAGGTAAACTCCCCTCCCTCACAGGTAAACTCCCTTCCCTCACAGGTAAACTCCGCTCCCTCACAGGTAAACTCCGCTCCCTCACAGGTAAACTCCGCTCCCTCACAGGTAAACTCCCTTCCCTCACAGGTAAACTCCGCTCCCTCACAGGTAAACTCCCTTCCCTCACAGGTAAACTCCGCTCCCTCACAGGTAAACTCCGCTCCCTCACAGGTAAACTCCGCTCCCTCACTGGTAATCTCCGCTCACTCACAGGTAAACTACGCTCCCTCACAGGTAAACTCCGCTCCCTCACAGGTAAACTCCGCTCCCTCACTGGTAATCTCCGCTCACTCACAGGTAAACTCCGCTCCCTCACAGGTAAACTCCACTCCGTCACAGGTAAACTCCGCTCTCTCACAGGTAAACTCCGCTCTCTCACAGGTAAACTCCACTCCGTCACAGGTAAACTCCGCTCTCTCACAGGTAAACTCCGCTCCCTCACAGGTAAACTCCACTCCGTCACAGGTAAACTCCGCTCTCTCACAGGTAAACTCCGCTCCCTCACTGGTAAACTCCGCTCCCTCACAGGTAAACTCCGCTCCTTCACAGGTAAACTCCTCTCTCTCACAGGTAAACTCCACTCCCTCACTGGTAAACTCCGCTCCCTCACTGGTAAACTCCGCTCCCTCACTGGTAAACTCCGCACCCTCACAGGTAAACTCCGCTCCCTCACAGGTAAACTCCACTCCCTCACAGGTAAACTCCCCTCCCTCACAGGTAAACTCCGCACCCTCAAAGGTAAACTCCGCACCCTCACAGGTAAACTCCCCTCCCTCACAGGTAAACTCCGCACCCTCACAGGTAAACTCCACTCTGTCACAGGTAAACTCCGCTCCCTCACAGGTAAACTCCGCTCCCTCACAGGTAAACTCCCCTCCCTCACAGGTAAACTCCACTCCCTCACTGGTAAACTCCGCTCCCTCACAGGTAAACTCCGCTCCCTCACAGGTAAACTCCACTCCCTCACAGGTAAACTCCGCTCGCTCACAGGTAAACTCCCCTCCCTCACAGGTAAACTCCCCTCCCTCACAGGTAAACTCCACTCCCTCACTGGTAAACTCCGCTCCCTCACAGGTAAACTCCCTTCCCTCACAGGTAAACTCCGCTCCCTCACAGGTAAACTCCGCTCCGTCACTGGTAAACTCCGATCCCTCACTGGTAAACTCCGCTCCCTCATTGGTAAACTCCGCTCCCTCACAGGTAAACTCCCCTCCCTCACAGGTAAACTCCGCTCACTCACAGGTAAACTCCGCTCCCTCACAGGTAAACTCCGCTCGGTCACTGGTAAACTCCGCTCGGTCACTGGTAAACTCCGCTCGGTCACTGGTAAACTCCGCTCGGTCACTGGTAAACTCCGCTCTCTCACAGGTAAACTCCGCACCCTCACAGGTAAACTCCCCTCCCTCACAGGTAAACTCCGCTCCCTCACAGGTAAACTCCCCTCCCTCACAGGTAAACTCCACTCCCTCACAGGTAAACTCCGCACCCTCAAAGGTAAACTCCGCTCCCTCACAGGTAAACTCCGCTCTCTCACAGGTAAACTCCCCTCCCTCACAGGTAATCTCCGCTCCCTCACAGGTAAACTCCGCTCCCTCACAGGTAAACTCCCCTCCCTCACAGGTAAACTCCCCTCCCTCACAGGTAAACTCCGCTCCCTCACAGGTAAACTCCGCTCCCTCACAGGGAAACTCCGCTCCCTCACAGGTAAACTCCCCTCCCTCACAGGTAAACTCCGCTCCCTCACAGGTAAACTCCGCTCCCTCACAGGTAAACTCCCCTCCCTCACAGGTAAACTCCGCTCCCTCACAGGTAAACTCCGCACCCTCACAGGTAAATTCCCCTCCCTCACAGGTAAACTCCACTCCCTCACAGGTAAACTCCGCTCCCTCACTGGTAAACTCCGCTCCCTCACAGGTAAACTCCGCTCCCTCACAGGTAAACTCCGCTCCCTCACTGGTAAACTCCTCTCCCTCACAGGTAAACTCCACTCCCTCACAGGTAAACTCCGCTCCCTCACAGGTAAACTCCTCTCCCTCACAGGTAAACTCCCCTCCCTCACAGGTAAACTCCGCTCCCTCACAGGTAAACTCCGCTCCCTCACAGGTAAACTCCGCTCCCTCACTGGTAAACTCCGCTCCCTCACAGGTAAACTCCTCTCCCTCACAGGTAAACTCCACTCCCTCACAGGTAAACTCCGCTCCCTCACAGGTAAACTCCTCTCCCTCACAGGTAAACTCCACTCCCTCACAGGTAAACTCCGCTCCCTCACAGGTAAACTCCTCTCCCTCACAGGTAAACTCCCCTCCCTCACAGGTAAACTCCGCTCCCTCACAGGTAAACTCCGCTCCCTCACAGGTAAACTCCCCTCCCTCACAGGTAAACTCCGCACCCTCACAGGTAAACTCCGCACCCTCACAGGTAAATTCCCCTCCCTCACAGGTAAACTCCACTCCCTCACAGGTAAACTCCGCTCCCTCACTGGTAAACTCCGCTCCCTCACAGGTAAACTCCGCTCCCTCACTGGTAAACTCCCCTCCCTCACAGGTAAACTCCGCTCCCTCACTGGTAAACTCCCCTCCCTCACAGGTAAACTCCCCTCCCTCACAGGTAAACTCCGCTCCCTCACAGGTAAACTCCGCTCCCTCACTGGTAAACTCCCCTCCCTCACAGGTAAACTCCGCACCCTCACAGGTAAACTCAGCTCCCTCACAGGTAAACTCCCCTCCCTCACAGTTAAACTCCCCTCCCTCACAGGTAAACTCCGCTCCCTCACAGGTAAACTCCGCTCCCTCACTGGTAAACTCCCCTCCCTCACAGGTAAACTCCGCTCCCTCACAGGTAAACTCCCCTCCCTCACAGGTAAACTCCGCTCCCTCACAGGTAAACTCCGCTCGGTCACTGGTAAACTCCTCTCCCTCACAGGTAAACTCCCCTCCCTCACAGGTAAACTCCGCTCCCTCATTGGTAAACTCCGCTCCCTCACAGGTAAACTCCGCTCCCTCACAGGTAAACTCCGCTACCTCACAGGTAAACTCCACTCAACTCCCTCACAGGTAAACTCCGCTCCCTCACAGGTAAACTCCGCTACCTCACAGGTAAACTCTGCTCCCTCACAGGTAAACTCCGCTCCCTCACTGGTAAACTCTGCTCCCTCACAGGTAAACTCCGCTCCCTCACAGGTAAACTCCGCTACCTCACAGGTAAACTCTGCTCCCTCACAGGTAAACTCCGCTCCCTCACTGGTAAACTCTGCTTCCTCACAGGTAAACTCCGCACCCTCACAGGTAAACACCCCTCCCTCACTGGTAAACTCCCCTCCCTCACAGGTAAACTCTGCTACCTCACAGGTAAACTCAGCTCCCTCACAGGTAAACTCCGCTCCCTCACTGGTAAACTCTGCTTCCTCACAGGTAAACTCCGCACCCTCACAGGTAAACTCCCCTCCCTCACAGGTAAACTCCGCTACCTCACAGGTAAACTCCGCACCCTCACAGGTAAACTCCCCTCCCTCACAGGTAAACTCCGCTCCCTCATTGGCAAACTCCGCTCCCTCACAGGTAAACTCCGCTCCCTCACAGGTAAACTCCGCTACCTCACAGGTAAACTCTGCTCCCTCACAGGTAAACTCCGCTCCCTCACTGGTAAACTCCGCTCCCTCACTGGTAAACTCCGCTCGGTCACTGGTAAACTCCGCTCGGTCACTGGTAAACTCCGCTCCCTCACTGGTAAACTCCGCTCTCTCACAGGTAAACTCCGCTCCCTCACAGGTAAACTCCGCTCCCTCACAGGTAAACTCCTCTCCCTCACTGGTAAACTCCGCTCCCTCACTGGTAAACTCCTCTCTCTCACAGGTAAACTCCGCTCTCTCACAGGTAAACTCCGCTCCCTCACAGGTAAACTCCGCTCCCTCACTGGTAAACTCCGCTCCCTCACTGGTAAACTCCGCTCTCTCACAGGTAAACTCCCCTCCCTCACTGGTAAACTCCCCTCCCTCACAGGTAAATTCCGCTCCCTCACTGGTAAACTCCGCTCCCTCACTGGTAAACTCCGCTCCCTCACAGGTAAACTCCGCTCCCTCACTGGTAAACTCCCCTCCCTCACAGGTAAACTCCGCTCCCTCACAGGTAAACTCCCCTCCCTCACAGGTAAACTCCCCTCCCTCACAGGTAAACTCCGCTCCCTCACAGGTAAACTCCGCTCCCTCACTGGTAAACTCCCCTCCCTCACAGGTAAACTCCCCTCCCTCACAGGTAAACTCCGCTCCCTCACAAGTAAACTCCGCTCCCTCACAGGTAAACTCCCCTCCCTCACAGGTAAACTCCGCTCCCTCACAGGTAAACTCCACTCCCTCACAGGTAAACTCCGCTCCCTCACAGCTAAACTCCGCACCCTCACAGGTAAACTCCCCTCCCTCACAGGTAAACTCCGCTCCCTCACTGGTAAACTCCGCTCCCTCACAGGTAAACTCCACTCCCTCACAGGTAAACTCCGCTCCCTCACAGCTAAACTCCGCACCCTCACAGGTAAACTCCCCTCCCTCACAGGTAAACTCCGCTCCCTCACTGGTAAACTCCCCTCCCTCACAGCTAAACTCCGCTCCCTCACAGGTAAACTCCGCTCCCTCACAGGTAAACTCCCCTCCCTCACAGGTAAACTCCGCTCACTCACTGGTAAACTCCCCTCCCTCACAGGTAAACTCCGCTCCCTCACAGGTAAACTCCGCTCCCTCACAGGTAAACTCCGCTCCCTCACAGGTAAACTCCCCTCCCTCACAGGTAAACTCCGCTCCCTCACAGGTAAACTCCGCTCCCTCACAGGTAAACTCCCCTCCCTCACAGGTAAACTCCGCTCCCTCACAGGTAAACTCCGCTCCTTCACAGGTAAACTCCGCTCCCTCACAGGTAAACTCCCCTCCCTCACAGGTAAACTCCGCTCCTTCACAGGTAAACTCCGCTCCCTCACAGGTAAACTCCGCTCCTTCACAGGTAAACTCTGCTCCCTCACAGGTAAACTCCGCTCCCTCACAGGTAAACTCCCCTCCCTCACAGGTAAACTCCGCTCCCTCACTGGTAAACTCCCCTCCCTCACAGGTAAACTCCGCTCGGTCACTGGTAAACTCCGCTCCCTCACTGGTAAACTCCCCTCCCTCACAGGTAAACTCCGCTCGGTCACTGGTAAACTCCACTCCCTCACAGGTAAACTCCCCTCCCTCACAGGTAAACTCCGCTCCCTCATTGGTAAACTCCGCTCCCTCACAGGTAAACTCCGCTCCCTCACAGGTAAACTCCGCTACCTCACAGGTAAACTCTGCTCCCTCACAGGTAAACTCCGCTCCCTCACTGGTAAACTCTGCTTCCTCACAGGTAAACTCCGCTCCCTCACTGGTAAACTCCGCTCCCTCACAGGTAAACTCCGCTACCTCACAGGTAAACTCCGCACCCTCACAGGTAAACTCCCCTCCCTCACTGGTAAACTCCCCTCCCTCACAGGTAAACTCTGCTCCCTCACAGGTAAACTCTGCTCCCTCACAGGTAAACTCCGCTCCCTCACTGGTAAACTCCGCTCCCTCACAGGTAAACTCCGCTCCCTCACAGGTAAACTCCGCACCCTCACAGGTAAACTCCGCTCTCTCACAGGTAAACTCCCCTCCCTCACAGGTAAACTCCGCTCCCTCACTGGTAAACTCCGCTCCCTCACAGGTAAACTCCGCTCCCTCACAGGTAAACTCTGCTACCTCACAGGTAAACTCTGCTCCCTCACAGGTAAACTCCGCACCCTCACAGGTAAACTCCCCTCCCTCACAGGTAAACTCCGCTACCTCACAGGTAAACTCTGCTCCCTCACAGGTAAACTCCGCTCCCTCACTGGTAAACTCTGCTACCTCACAGGTAAACTCTGCTCCCTCACAGGTAAACTCCGCTCCCTCACTGGAAAACTCCGCTCCCTCACAGGTAAACTCCGCTCCCTCACAGGTAAACTCCGCACCCTCACAGGTAAACTCCGCTCTCTCACAGGTAAACTCCCCTCCCTCACAGGTAAACTCCGCTCCCTCACTGGTAAACTCCGCTCCCTCACAGGTAAACTCCGCTCCCTCACAGGTAAACTCTGCTACCTCACAGGTAAACTCTGCTCCCTCACAGGTAAACTCCGCACCCTCACAGGTAAACTCCCCTCCCTCACAGGTAAACTCCGCTACCTCACAGGTAAACTCCGCACCCTCACAGGTAAACTCCCCTCCCTCACAGGTAAACTCCGCTCCCTCATTGGTAAACTCCGCTCCCTCACAGGTAAACTCCGCTCCCTCACAGGTAAACTCCGCTACCTCACAGGTAAACTCTGCTCCCTCACAGGTAAACTCCGCTCCCTCACTGGTAAACTCCGCTCCCTCACTGGTAAACTCCGCTCGGTCACTGGTAAACTCCGCTCGGTCACTGGTAAACTCCGCTCTCTCACAGGTAAACTCCTCTCTCTCACAGGTAAACTCCACTCCCTCACTGGTAAACTCCCCTCCCTCACAGGTAAACTCCGCACCCTCACAGGTAAACTCCGCTCCCTCACTGGTAAACTCCGCTCTCTCACAGGTAAACTCCGCTCCCTCACTGGTAAACTCCGCTCTCTCACAGGTAAACTCCGCTCCCTCACAGGTAAACTCCGCTCCCTCACTGGTAAACTCCGCTCACTCACTGGTAAACTCCACTCCCTCAGAGGTAAACTCCGCTCACTCAGAGGTAAACTCCGCTCCCTCACAGGTAAACTCCGCTCTCTCACAGGTAAACTCCGCTCCCTCACTGGTAAACTCCGCTCCCTCACAGGTAAACTCCGCTCCCTCACAGGTAAACTCCGCTCCCTCACAGGTAAACTCCGCTCCCTCACAGGTAAACTCCGCTCCCTCACAGGTAAACTCCGCACCCTCACAGGTAAACTCCGCACCCTCACAGGTAAACTCCGCTCCCTCACAGGTAAACTCCACTCCCTCACAGGTAAACTCCGCTCCCTCACAGGTAAACTCCGCTCCCTCACAGGTAAACTCCACTCCCTCACAGGTAAACTCCGCTCCCTCACAGGTAAACTCCCCTCCCTCACTGGTAAACTCCGCTCTCTCACAGGTAAATCCACTCCCTCACAGGTAAACTCCTCTCCCTCACAGGTAAACTCCGCTCCCTCACAGGTAAACTCCCCTCCCTCACAGGTAAACTCCGCACCCTCACAGGTAAACTCCCCTCCCTCACTGGTAAACTCCGCTCCCTCACAGGTAAACTCCGCACCCTCACAGCTAAACTCCGCTCCCTCACAGCTAAACTCCGCTCCCTCACAGGTAAACTCTGCTCCCTCACAGGTAAACTCTGCTCGGTCACTGGTAAATTCCGCTCCCTCACAGCTAAACTCCGCACCCTCACAGGTAAACTCCCCTCCCTCACAGGTAAACTCCCCTCCCTCACAGGTAAACTCCGCTCCCTCACAGGTAAACTCCCCTCCCTCACAGGTAAACTCCGCTCCCTCACAGGTAAACTCCACTCCCTCACAGGTAAACTCCGCTCGGTCACTGGTAAACTCAGCTCCCTCACAGGTAAACTCCTCTCCCTCACAGGTAAACTCCGCTCCCTCACAGGTAAACTCCGCTCCCTCACAGGTAAACTCCGCTCCCTCACAGGTAAACTCCACTCCCTCACAGGTAAACTCCGCTCGGTCACTGGTAAACTCCGCTCCCTCACAGGTAAACTCCGCTCGGTCACTGGTAAACTCAGCTCCCTCACAGGTAAACTCCTCTCCCTCACAGGTAAACTCCGCTCACTCACAGGTAAACTCCGCTCCCTCACAGGTAAACTCCCCTCCCTCACAGGTAAATTCCGCACCCTCACAGGTAAACTCCCCTCCCTCACAGGTAAACTCCGCTCCCTCACTGGTAAACTCCGCTCCCTCACTGGTAAACTCCGCTCTCTCACAGTTAAACTCCCCTCCCTCACAGGTAAACTCTGCTCCCTCACAGGTAAACTCCGCTCCCTCACAGGTAAACTCCGCTCCCTCACAGGTAAACTCCGCTCCCTCACAGGTAAACTCCGCTCTCTCACAGGTAAACTCCGCTCTCTCACAGGTAAACTCCCCTCCCTCACAGATAAACTCCGCTCCCTCACAGGTAAACTCCCCTCCCTCACTGGTAAACTCCGCTCACTCACTGGTAAACTCCTCTCCCTCACTGGTAAACTCCGCTCCCTCACAGGTAAACTCCACTCCCTCACAGGTAAACTCCCCTCCCTCACAGGTAAACTCCGCTCCCTCACTGGTAAACTCCGCTCCCTCACAGGTAAACTCCGCACCCTCACAGGTAAACTCCACTCCCTCACAGGTAAACTCCGCTCCCTCACAGGTAAATTCCGCTCCCTCACAGGTAAACTCCGCTCCCTCACAGGTAAACTCCGCACCCTCACAGGTAAACTCCGCACCCTCACAGGTAAACTCCGCTCCCTCACAGGTAAACTCCACTCCCTCACAGGTAAACTCCACTCCCTCACAGGTAAACTCCGCTCCCTCACAGGTAAACTCCCCTCCCTCACTGGTAAACTCCGCTCCCTCACAGGTAAACTCCCCTCCCTCACAGGTAAACTCCGCTCCCTCACAGGTAAACTCCCCTCCCTCACAGATAAACTCCGCTCCCTCACAGGTAAACTCCGCACCCTCACAGGTAAACTCCGCTCCCTCACTGGTAAACTCCGCTCCCTCACTGGTAAACTCCGCTCCCTCACAGGTAAACTCCGCTCCCTCACAGGTAAACTCCGCACCCTCACAGGTAAACTCCGCTCCCTCACAGGTAAACTCTGCTCCCTCACAGGTAAACTCCGCTCCCTCACTGGTAAACTCCGCTCCCTCACAGGTAAACTCCTCTCCCTCACTGGTAAACTCCGATCCGTCACTGGTAAACTCCCCTCCCTCACAGGTAAACTCCGCACCCTCACAGGTAAACTCCGCTCCCTCACAGGGAAACTCCACTCCCTCACAGGTAAACTCCGCTCCCTCACTGGTATACTCCGATCCGTCACTGGTAAACTCCGCTCCCTCACAGGTAAACTCCGCACCCTCACAGGTAAACTCCGCTCTCTCACAGGTAAACTCCGCTCCCTCACAGGTAAACTCCGCTCCCTCACAGCTAAACTCCGCACCCTCACAGGTAAACTCCCCTCCCTCACAGGTAAACTCCGCTCCCTCACAGGTAAACTCCGCTCCCTCACAGGTAAACTCCGCACCCTCACAGGTAAACTCCGCTCCCTCACTGGTAAACTCCGCTCCCTCACTGGTAAACTCCGCTCCCTCACTGGTAAACTCCGCACCCTCACTGGTAAACTCCGCTCCCTCACTGGTAAACTCCGCTCCCTCACTGGTAAACTCCGCTCCCTCACAGGTAAACTCCGCTCCCTCACTGGTAAACTCCGCTCTCTCACAGGTAAACTCCCCTCCCTCACAGATAAACTCCGCTCCCTCACAGGTAAACTCCGCTCCCTCACAGGTAAACTCCCCTCCCTCACAGGTAAACTCCACTCCCTCACAGGTAAACTCCGCTCCCTCACAGGTAAACTCCGCTCCCTCACAGGTAAACTCCCCTCCCTCACTGGTAAACTCCCCTCCCTCACAGGTAAACTCCGCTCCCTCACAGGTAAACTCCGCTCCCTCACAGGTAAACTCCGCTCCCTCACTGGTAAACTCCGCTCCCTCACTGGTAAACTCCGCTCCCTCACAGGTAAACTCCGCTCCCTCACAGGTAAATTCCACTCCCTCACAGGTAAACTCCGCTCCCTCACAGGTAAACTCCGCTCCCTCACAGGTAAACTCCGCACCCTCACAGGTAAACTCCGCACACTCACAGGTAAACTCCGCTCCCTCACAGGTAAACTCCGCTCCCTCACAGGTAAACTCCGCTCCCTCACTGGTAAACTCCGCTACCTCACAGGTAAACTCCCCTCCCTCACTGGTAAACTCCGCTCTCTCACAGGTAAACTCCCCTCCCTCACAGGTAAACTCCGCTCCCTCACAGGTAAACTCCCCTCCCTCACAGGTAAACTCCGCACCCTCACAGGTAAACTCCCCTCCCTCACTGGTAAACTCCGCTCCCTCACAGGTAAACTCCGCTCCCTCACAGGTAAACTCCTCGCCCTCACAGGTAAACTCCGCTCCCTCACAGGTAAACTCCGCTCCCTCACAGGTAAACTCCGCTCCCTCACAGGTAAACTCCGCTCTCTCACAGGTAAACTCCCCTCCCTCACAGGTAAACTCCGCTCCCTCACAGGTAAACCCCGCTCCCTCACAGGTAAACTCCGCTCTCTCACTGGTAAACTCCCCTCCCTCACTGGTAAACTCCGCTCTCTCACAGGTAAACTCCGCTCCCTCACAGGTAAACTCCTCTCTCTCACAGGTAAACTCCGCTCTCTCACAGGTAAACTCCGCTCCCTCACAGGTAAACTCCACTCCCTCACAGGTAAACTCCCCTCCCTCACAGGTAAACTCCGCTCTCTCACAGGTAAACTCCGCTCTCTCACAGGTAAACTCCGCTCCCTCACAGGTAAACTCCACTCCCTCACAGGTAAACTCCCCTCCCTCACAGGTAAACTCCGCTCTCTCACTGGTAAACTCCGCTCCCTCACAGGTAAACTCCGCTCCCTCACAGGTAAACTCCGCTCTCTCACTGGTAAACTCCGCTCTCTCACAGGTAAACTCCGCTCCCTCACTGGTAAACTCCACTCCCTCACAGGTAAACTCCGCTCCCTCACAGGTAAACTCCGCTCCCTCACAGGTAAACTCCCCTCCCTCACTGGTAAACTCCGCTCCCTCACAGCTAAACTCCGCACCCTCACAGGTAAACTCCCCTCCCTCACAGGTAAACTCCCCTCCCTCACAGGTAAACTCCGCTCCCTCACAGGTAAACTCCGCCCCCTCACAGGTAAACTCCGCTCCCTCACAGGTAAATTCCACTCCCTCACAGGTAAACTCCGCTCCCTCACAGGTAAACTCCCCTCCCTCACAGGTAAACTCCGCTCCCTCACAGGTAAACTCCACTCCCTCACAGGTAAACTCCGCTCCCTCACAGGTAAACTCCGCTCCCTCACAGGTAAACTCCCCTCCCTCACAGGTAAACTCCGCACCCTCACAGGTAAACTCCTCTCCCTCACAGGTAAACTCCGCTCCCTCACAGGTAAACTCCGCCCCCTCACAGGTAAACTCCGCTCCCTCACAGGTAAACTCCGCACCCTCACAGGTAAACTCCGCTCCCTCACAGGTAAACTCCGCACCCTCACAGGTAAACTCCTCTCTCTCACAGGTAAACTCCGCTCCCTCACAGGTAAACTCCGCTCCCTCACAAGTAAACTCCGCTCCCTCACAGGTAAACTCCGCTCCCTCACAGGTAAACTCCGCACCCTCACAGGTAAACTCCTCTCTCTCACAGGTAAACTCCGCTCCCTCACAGGTAAACTCCGCTCCCTCACAGGTAAACTCCGCTCCCTCACAGGTAAACTCCGCTCCCTCACAGGTAAACTCCGTTCCCTCACAGGTAAACTCCGCTCCCTCACTGGTAAACTCCGCTCACTCAGAGGTAAACTCCCCTCCCTCACTGGTAAACTCCGCTCACTCACAGGTAAACTCCGCCCCCTCACAGGTAAACTCCGCCCCCTCACAGGTAAACTCCGCTCCCTCACAGGTAAACTCCACTCCCTCACAGGTAAACTCCTCTCCCTCACAGGTAAACTCCGCTCCCTCACAGGTAAACTCCGCCCCCTCACAGGTAAACTCCGCTCCCTCACAGGTAAACTCCCCTCCCTCACAGGTAAACTCCGCACCCTCACAGATAAACTCCCCTCCCTCACAAGTAAACTCCGCTCCCTCACAGGTAAACTCCGCTCCCTCACAGGTAAACTCCGCCCCCTCACAGGTAAACTCCGCTCCCTCACAGGTAAACTCCGCTCCCTCACAGGTAAACTCCGCTCCCTCACAGGTAAACTCCGCCCCCTCACAGGTAAACTCCGCTCCCTCACAGGTAAACTCCGCCCCCTCACAGGTAAACTCCGCTCCCTCACAGGTAAACTCCGCTCCCTCACAGGTAAACTCCGCTCTCTCACAGGTAAACTCCTCTCCCTCACAGGTAAACTCCGCTCCCTCACAGGTAAACTCCGCTCCCTCACAGGTAAACTCCGCTCCCTCACAGGTAAACTCCGCACCCTCACAGGTAAACTCTGCACCCTCACAGGTAAACTCCGCTCTTTGTACAGCCACTCTGATTTTGCTTTTATTTTTTGTTGTTTATCCTTTGTTTTTTTATTTAATTTCCCCCATCCTCAAGTCACTAAGTGAATAATAATCAACAAGTGATCGTTACTCAGCTGCTAATTTAAACCTAAAACAAAGCAAAAAGCTGAAGTAGTCACCAGCCAATCACCTGCCTGCTCTCCTGTGACATCACTTTGTTTTTCAGTGTTGGTTTGAATTGTTGTTTGGGGGCCTCTGTCTCTCTCCCCCGCTCTTTATTCACTCTCTCCGTGCTGTGTTCACCCTGGGCCGCTCTCACTCCTGCCGCTGTCTTTCTCTACCCCACTTTTAATTCACTCTCTGCGCTGTTTTCACCCAGGGCCGCTTTCACTCCTGCCATTGATCTGAAATCATCTTTGTGAATCTTTCTGCACCTTCTCCAGTGCCTCTATTTCATGATATATATATATATATATATCAATGATCTAGATCTTGGTGTGCAGGGGACAATTTCAAAGTTTGCAGATGACACAAAACTTGGAAGACTTGTAAACTGTGAGGAGGACAGTGTAGAGCTTCAAAAGGACAATGACACATTGGTGGGGTGGGCAGGTGGCAGATGAAGTTCAATGCAGAGAAGTGTGAGGTGATACATTTTGGTACAAAGAACATGGACAGACAGTATAACATAAAGGTTACTATTCTAAAGGGTGTGCAGGAACAGAGAGATCTGGGTGTATATGTGCATAAGTCATTAAAGGTGGCAGGACAGGTAGAGAGAGCTGTTTCTAAAGCATACAGTATTCTAGGCTTCATTAATAGGGGCATACAGTAAAGAGCAGGGAGGTTATAATGAACTTATAAAAGACACTGATTAGACCTCAGCTGGAGTATTGTGTACAGTTCTGGGCACCACACTATAGGAAGGATGTGAATGCATTGGAGAGAGTGCAGAAGAGGTTTACGAGAATGGTTCCAGAGATGAGACACTTCAGTTACGAGGAAAGATTGGAGAAGTTGGGACTGTTTTCCTTGGAGAGGAGAAGGCTAAGAGGAGACTTGATAGAAGTTTTCAAAATCATGAGCGGCCTGGACAGAGTAGATAGGGAGACACTGTTCCCGCTCGTGAACGGATTGAGAACCAGAGGGCACAGTTTTAAAGTGTTTTGAAAAAGAAGCAAATGTGAGGTGTGAAAATATTTTTTTGATACAGCGAATAGTTAGGGTTTGGAATGTACTGTCTGGAATTGTGGTGGAGGCAGGTTCGATTGAAGTATTCAAGAGAGCATTGGATGGTTATTTAAATAGAAACAATGTGCAGGGTTACGGGGAAAAGGCAGGAGATTGGCAATAAATTAAAATGCTCAGAGAGCCGGTGCCGACATGATGGGCTGAATGGCCTCCTTCTACACTGTAACGATTCTGTGATATCCCTTTCATCGTGTAGAACAATGCACAGTACTCGGAACTATACACAGTAGGAATATGAGATTCTTGTAAAGAAAACAGCCTTCATCAGACTCCTTCCTACCAATGTCCATTTTATAAAGGGGCCTATCATTGGCTGTCCAAAGTGCCTGTCTCTTTCAGAGCAAGAGGTTCCTTTTAATATGGAAATTGGGGGTCACAAGGGGTAAATAGGAACAGCTGATCGCCATTTTAGGTTGCAACTGGTTGGAGTCTGCACAGTTCCATTGACGACGGAACTGGAGCGGCAGTTAAAGATAAGTATGTAGGAATGCACCTCACACCATGATCCATATCCTCCATAATCATGATCCCCTCCCCCCCTCATTATATATGTATATTGGTTTGGTTTTGTATCATGCGATTCAGGGTTTTACTTCTAGTTAACATAGCCTGTAGACTTACACTGCAGCTGGAAATACCGAAACTGTCAAGATTCTCAAAATTCTTTCAGGCTATGAATAAAATTTAGTAATGAAAGGCTTTGTTAGCAAGAAGAGCATCGGTTGTTATCAAGGAATTCTGAACAGGGGTTCAATTGTTGGTTAAAAAGGTCACCTATAGCACAAAGAAATAAGACAATGGTCAAAGATCAGCCAGAAATCAGAAGACTAAGTTCTTTTACAGAATGGGACTGTAGCTTTCCTTCACAATTCGAGGAGAGGGACAAGAACAAAAGAATTGATGAAGGTTATGTTCCCGATCCAAATTGAAAGAGGGCAATGTCATTTATTTCTCTGTGTGACTATTGTTCAAGACCCCAAGGCCTGAATTTTCACGGGGACCGAGAGGGTCTCCGGCTTGGCCGAAATGGCACAAGAGCCCCAATTCCAGAAGTCCCACCCCCCGAAGCCGGCACCCACCATTTCTTTGGTTTTCTTGGGGTTTTTTTTTTAGAACCAGCCGGGACAGAGTCCTGGATCACTCCGGCGGGCTTTTACACAGCCTCCCTCAGCACCCGGCAGCCACTGAGCTGTTTCCGGGGGTGCCGAGCCCGATTCCAGTTGACACCCACGCCCTCCGGAGCAGGGAATGCGACCACCCGGGGCACTTTCTCCCAAGTCGGCTTTGTGGAGCCGGGAATTCCTGACCGGAGAGTGAAAATCCAGGCCTTAGTGTGTCAGTAAAGATTCTTTGCCTTCCAGCTCCACCACCCCCCCCGCCCCCCCATCTATCTCGCTGTTGGCTCCCACACAGATCCTGGTGACCTCAATACACAAGCTTCACCATTTGGCACCTCCACGGTTCACCTGCCAGTCTTAAGTTATTCACCACAACAACCCTTGCACGTAGCTTCTTTTTCCCTTTATTCTTTCATGGGATGTTGGCATCACTGGAAAAGCCAGCATTTGTTGCCCATCCCTAATTGCCCTTGAACTGAGTGGCTCATTAGGCCATTTTAGAAGGGCAGTTACAAGTCAACCACATTGCTGTGTCTGGAGTCACATGTAGGCCAGACCTGGGAAGGGCAGTAGATTTCCTTCCCACATCAGTGCACCAGAGGGGTTTTTACAATAATCATTACTGAGACTAGCTTTATAATTCCAGATTTTATTAATTGAATTTAAACTCCACCAGCTGCAGTGGTGGTGGGGTTTGAACCCATGACCCCAGGGCTGGATTACTAGTCCAGTGACGTTACCACTATACCACTTTCTCCCTTCAAAATGTGTAGTGAAATTATAAACATGTTCCCTATACTTTATTACGCAAAGCAGAGGAAATCTTCCATCAGTACATCTTATAAAACTACTGGTAAACAAGATTAAAACACTGCTCTCTGAGGATGGACACAGGAAATAATCTTCCAGTTGATTCGTCCTATAGAAGGCTGAGTAAATACCACCATGACATTCTGCTTATTAAAAGTTATCATCCACTCACTGCCTAATATCTTGCTGAGAGCAAGTGTTTGTCTTTTCTTTCATTAAAGAAACCAGTTGGATCATTTCATTATTCATTCATCCACTACCTTCAACCGAGGAACAGTTTACATAATAACCAGACATGAGATCATCAGTTAGAGCGGCAAATGGAATCCAATCCTCCAAACAGTTCTAAAAAGGTTATTGTACAATTAAATGGCAAATATGTGGGACTCAAATATGCGCAGAAGATGGAAAAAAAAATCTCCTGTTAGTTTTGGATGCAGTAACTAACAGACACCGTGTTTGATGCCATGACAACAGATTGACATTTTGCTGTTGAGTACAGCTTTATGCAGTCACATGAAACCAGCCACAACTACCACCACCATGTTCCATGAGGAAAGAAAGCAGCAGTTACATGTATGTGTATGTGTATGTGCAGAATTATATATACATACTTATACACACGGACAGGCACGTACACATATGTAGTTTCAACCGGCATTGGGCAACTCGTTGAAATAAATATAAAATAAACAGAACACAGCCCATTAGTGAGCTCATGCACAACTGAGAATCAGCACAAGTGGGCTGGAAGGTTTAAAGAAAAACAGATGAAGAAATAGTAATCCTGCCTTGTTCACTGTGAAGAATTAACCAAGAGACATCCCTTTTACATGTGAAGTATTCCTTAAACGCAAGGAGCAAACATGAGGCGAACTGTACACGGTGAGGTTTGCATATACGATCCCATAACTAAATGATTTCATCGCATTTATAATTAACATCGTTCCTTCATTTAGGAAACTACACTTCCATCTTCAAAGCTCACACAAAATAAAGATTCAAACAAAAATGGCAATTTTGAATCAGAGATTGATGTAGTTGCAGACCTTCAGTACCCCTCAGTGGGAAACCCACCTACAGGGAACAAAGGAACAGGAGGAGGCCATTCAGCCCCTCAAGACTGTTCTACCATTCATTTAGATCATGGCTGAACTGTATCCTAATTTCATTTACTCACTATAGTCCCCCAAGCCTGATAACATTTACACAACAAATATTTACCATTCTCAGTTTTGGAATTTTCAATTGACCCCCAGCATCAAGAGCTTTTTTGGATGGGGTAGCAGGGATAGGGGCTGAGGGGGTGGGGTGGAAAAGTTCCAGATTTCCGCTCCCCTTTGAAGAAGTGTTTCCTGACATCACTTTAAATTTAAATTTCACCAGATGCAATGGTGGGATTTGAACCCATGTCCCCAGAGCATCAGCCCGGATCTCAGAATTACTCATCCAGTGACATTACCACTAAGCTACCACCTCCTCTAAACGAGTTTAATCAGAGCTTCATACAATTGTAGCCAAACTGCCAATCCTGTACAGTCCCTTTGCGTGAAAGGCCAACATTCCACAAGCATTTTTCATTCTATTTTGTACCTGCTTTCAGGGACCTTTGTACTTGGACCCTAACTCTCTTTGCTCCTCCAAACCTTCCTAGTTTCTCACCATTGAGAAACAACTCTTGGGCCCAATGTGGACAACCCCACAATGAACTCCACCTGCCAGTTTGGCCCACTCACAGCGTCTCTCAATGTCCCTTTGCAACTTGCTGCTGCCATTTACATGACCTTACTGTGTCAACTAACTTGGTAGCTGAGACATATCCCTCTGAACCTGGCTTTGAATGTCGATCACACGTAGAATTGGGGAAAACCTGTGGTTTGAAAATGCCCTTTTCTTTATTTCCCCAATTTTCTCTCCCTAAGGCAGACACTGTTGTTGGGATATGGTTCACTGGGTGACGATCAATGTCTACCCCTCCCCTGACTCCACCAGCATCCCGCCTCAGCTGCTATTCCTCATAGATGCCAAGTGCCGACCTGCTAAGAAAGGCCACCTGGCCAAACGTAGACCTTTCCTCATTTCAAGTCTACCTATGTGCAAAACAGATGAACTGTTACTCTAAGCAGCCCAAAAGCTAGCTTAGTTATACATATCTAAAAAAGCAACATCTGGTGTACGGGCTGAGCACTTCCATGAGCTATGAAGAGCAATCTGCAAGAGCAGAAAATCTCAAGATAATTACAATTTTAGGAGAGCATTTGTCCAGAAGTTACAGAAGAGAAGCTGGGTCTGTTCTTCTTGGAGAAGGGAAGGTTAAGGGGAAGATTTGATGGAGGTGTTCAAAATCTTAAGGGCTTTTGAGAAGATAAATAAGGAGGAGCTGTTTCCACTGGCAGGTAGGATGTGAACCATAGGACACAAATTTAAGGTTTTAAGGAGGAGAAGAAAAGTGGGTAGAAACATGGAAACATTCAGGGAAGGAACTCCAGAGCTTAGAACCCAAACTAAAGGCACAACCACCAAGAGTGGAGCGATTAAAATCGGAGATGCTGAAGAAGCCAGAATTAGAGGGGCGCAGAGATCACAGAGGACTATGGGGCTGGAGCAGATTATAGAGATAGAGAGGGGTGAGTGAGGCCATGCAGGGATTTGAAAACAAGGGTGAGAACTTTAAAATTGAGACACCGTTTAGCTGGGAGCCAGTGTAGGTCAGTTAGCACAGGGGTGATGAGCGAGCAGGAAAGTCAGGACATGGACGGTAGAGTCTTTTATGACTTTATGACTTGGCATTGCTGTTTGTGGAACCTTCAAGTGTGTCAGTAACTACGTTTTCATTGGCTGTAAGGTGCTTTCAGATGTCCCCAGATGTACGAAAGACGTAAGAGAAATACAAGCTTCCTTTCACAAGGAGTAGTTGAAGTGAATAGCATAACTAAGCTGGAGGAGATTTCATAACCGAGAGACACCGGTTAGCTCATCAAACCAACTTCTCCAAAATAACCGCCCAGTCTCATTTCTTAATACATTTTGATGTTTCTCCACAAATATTCACTCATTTCCCTTTTAAAAACGGATCTAGATTCAGCTACCAACATTATTTCTGGTAGAACCATACCATAGTTACCAACTCTATTTACAAAATCCTCCAGCCCTCTCCCTCCATTCTATCAGTTCTCATGAATGATAAAACAAAGTGGAGGGGTGGAGGGTTCAGGTGAAAGGTTATTGATTTCAAGATGAACTCTGTTTCTCTCTTCACTGCCAAAACTGATGAAGTTTGTCCAGCACTTCCTGCCTTTATTTCAGATTTCCAGCATCTTTCGTATTTTGCTTTTGTGTCAAAGAAGAGCAGTTGGCCTATTTTGCCAAATGTATGACTTTCAGCCACTGATTCCTCGGTCATGGGAAGTAGTGGTAAAGCACTGGGAAGTATTGTGGACAGAAGCAAGGGTACTGAGGGAATTTGCATTTATGCAGCATGATGTCACAACTTGAGGACATCCCAAAGCTTTTTGCAATCGAGGAAATGAATCGGACTCAAGTAACCAAGCTTTTCCATTCTTTCATCATCATTATCCCAGATATCATCTCCTTCATCCAATTGTAACACCCTTTGCTATTAACCTCAACACAACCAAGGCCAGGATTTTATGCTCCCCCCTCTCCCCTGCCCCCCCCCACCCCTGGGGCATGTCTCCCCACCACAAGCCCCCGCCTCCAGTGGATGTGTTGAGCCATTTGAATCTCCATCCAATCTGGCGGGACTGTAATACCCCGCCGGGGAGCGGGGGCTGTAAAATCCTGGCCCACGTTTCGTGACTACTCTCTCTGGTTGCCTACATTGTCTTCTAGGCCACTTTTGCTGCTTTGTGTAATAATTTTGGCTATAATTCTTCATCATGCAATCCTCTTTAACGCTGATACTTTTTAAAGCGTTTATACCCATGGAATGTGGGTGTCCCGGGCATTTATGTTCCTTTTTTTGGCTGCCCTTGAGGTAACTGAGTAATACTGGGGCCCCCCACCTTCACACCTAAATCAATAATTGCCTGGTCTCATTTGGTTTTAAGACCTGCTCCTCTGGATAACAATCTTAAGCAATTTCAGAAAAGCTATTTTCTCTCCTGTTGCTTTCCCAATCTGTACGCAAACTAAAATCTTCCAGCATGACAGCATTTTCACCTCACTCACTTTTCTGCCTTGGGCATAGAAACATTCCTCTCGTATCTCCGGTCAGTAAATCTCTCCAGGAAAAACAAGCTTGCATTCAGATAGCGCCTTACACAGCCACAGGAGGTCCCAAGCCACCGTCCCAGCCAACAAAGCGTCTTTCGCTTGCCTGGGCGCCAGGATTAGGCGGAGTTTTGACAGAGGTGTGCAAAATCATGAAGGACTTTAATAGGTTTTTAAAACTCTTTGATGGGATGGGGCCGTCACTGGCAAAAGGCCAGCACTTGTTGCCCATCCCTAGTTACTCCTCAACTGAGTGGGTTGCTAGGCTACTTCAGAGGGCAATTAAGAATGAACCACGTTACTGTGGGTCTGGAATCACATGTAGGCCAGACCAGGTAAAGACAGATTTCCTTCCCTTCACAACAATCGAGGACAGTTGTCATGATTACCATTACCCTAGACTAGCCTTAATAATAAAAACAAAAAAACTGCGGATGCTGGAAATCCAAAACAAAAACAGAATTACCTGGAAAAACTCAGCAGGTCTGGCAGCATCGGCGGAGAAGAAAAGAGTTGACGTTTCGAGTCCTCATGACCCTTCGACAGAACTAGGGTCATGAGGACTCGAAACGTCAACTCTTTTCTTCTCCGCCGATGCTGCCAGACCTGCTGAGTTTTTCCAGGTAATTCTGTTTTTGTTCTAGACTAGCCTTGTAGGTTTTAATTAATGGAATTTAAAATCCCATCAGGTACCATGACAGCATTAGTCTGGGCCTCGAGATCACCAGCCCAGTGACAATACCACTATTGCCCCTCAGTAAATTGCAAGGAACAATTTCAGATGGCAGAAGATTTGTTGACCGGGGGACGTAGATTTAAGGTGACTGCAGAACAGAAGAACTAGAGGTGATGAGATCAAACATTTTTACTCAGCAGGTTGTGTGATCTGGAATTCACTGCTTGAAGATTTTTTTTAAAAAAATTCGTTCATGGGATGCAGGTGTCGCTGGCTAGGCCAGTATTTATTGCCCATCCCTAGTTTCCCTTGAGAAGGTGGTGGTGGTGAGTTACCTTGCAGCCCCATGTGGTGTAGGTACACCCAAGGTGCTCTTCGGGAGGGAGTTCCAGCAACAGTGAAGGAGCAGCGATATAGTTCCAAGTCAGGGTGGTGGTGTGGCTTGGAGGGGGACTTGTTGTTGGAGGGGGTGTTGTTCAATGTTCCTACGGCCCAATTATTGGGAGGAGATTAACATTACCGTTCAAAAGGAAGTGGGATAAATATTTTGAAAAATGATTACAGAACGATTGGGGGGAAAAAGAGCTGGTGAGTGGGACGTACTGGATAACCCTATCAAAGAGCCAGCCTGGTACTGGATGGGCCAAATGGCCTCCTTCGGTGCTGCATGCTTTTCAGACAATATTGTCCAGGGCATGAGGCGAACTCCTTCTCACCTCCTATCGCCAGATGGTCCATGGGCAGAAATTTTTGTCCCACGGACGGGTGTGTGCCTGACCCGATCGGGAGTATAATAGGGTGTGATGACGTTGGGCGAGAGTCCCGACATCATCGCGGACTCTCACCATCGTTCAGTCAGAGGACACCCGTGGGAGGTGACAGGGCACCCACCGACAATTAAGAGGCCTCCTAAGGCCCTTAATTAATTAATTAAGTTGCATTTTTCGCGGCCCGCTGAACCGTTCGGTTGACAGGCAGGTGAGTAGGCCGGGCGGCCTTTGCATTTTTAAGGGAACCTCATCCTCGGGCTTACTCCAAAAACAAGAACAAAATTTTTAACACCCTTTTTCACATGTCCCCCGTCGTGTGACTGAGTCACAAGTGGGGGACGTGTTTATATCACATGTAAAATGTCCATTTTTCATTTTTAAATCCTTTGGCTCCCTGAGGCAGCTCTGTGCCTTCGGGGAGCTGTCGGTGCACGCTTCCCCCTCCCCGCCCAACCACACCCCATTCCTCCCCCCACCACTGCACTCCTCCCCCCCAACCCCCCCACCCCTGCACTCCTCCCCCCCACCCCCCACCCCTGCACTCCTCCCCCCCACCCCCCACCCCCGCACTCCTCCCCCCCACCCCCCACCCCCAACCCCGGCAGCGCTGAGGCTCTTGGCGCACCTCTCGCCCTGGCTGGTTAAAATTGGCCAAACCGGCGTGAAATTGCGGCCGGAGCCCGATCGTGGGCGGCGGTCAGTCTCACGCCTGTTCCCACCTGCCACGCTCGACTGACAAAGGGAAAAATACCACCCCCCCCCCCCAATTCCCCCTCCCCCGCTCCACCACCATGGAATTTTTTTACATCCACCTGGGAGGACAGGTAGGCCCTGGGTTTAACCTCTTGTCTGACCGACAGTGTCACTCTCCCTCCGTACTGAACTCAGCTCAACTAGACTTTGCGTTCAAGTCTCTGGAAAAAGACCTGAACTCAGGACCTTCGAAGCGAGAGTGCTAATACCGAGCCACAGCGGACACTTTAACACACCCAGCGCTACTTCACTTGTGTTCCTTAGTTCCTCGAGTCATTCCATCATTGACATCGGGAGAGTCTAAACCATTGTTTTATCTCCACCTATTTCCATTACTTTTAAATGTATTTCCAGTCCATTGTTTTATCTCCACCTTTTAGTCCATTTCGATCGCTTCCCCCCACACCACCCCCACTAGGGCTCTCTGTACCTTGCTCGTCCTGCTTTCTACCCTTAATGTCACCATTAGCACATTCCGTTAGATAATATCATCACCGTCAACACCCCTTTGACCTTTTGTCTATGACATCTTTGGCAATCTCTCCTTTGCCTCCACCTATCACTGGCCCTCTAGCCAGCTCTACCTGTCCCACCCCACCCCCCACCCCCTTAAACCAGCTTATATTTCACCTCTTTTCTATTTGTCGTCAGTTCTGATGAAGAGTCACACGGACTCGAAACGTTAACTCTGTATCCCTCTCCAGAGATGCTGTCAGATCTGCTGAGTTTTTCCAGCAATTTTTGTTTTTGTTTCAGAGTTCCAGCATCCGCAGTTTTTTGCTTTTACCTTTTTAGTCTAAACTTTCGCCCCTGTAAGTGCCATGGAATCTCTCAGTTTATAAGTTAAATTCCACTGATTTGCACACTTCCCAAACATCCAGTACAAACATTTCCCGATGTCTGTATTAAGGACATATCCACCCACGAGGAATAATGATAAAAATCATAGAATCACTAAATGTTTCGGCCCATTGTCTCTGCACTGACTCTCCGATAATAACTTACAAACCTGCCGGCTCACATCGTTTCAAAAGGTCAAAGAAATAAAGGAGAAATAAATTTCCAAGAAACGCAAGAGTGCCAAATTTCAAACAATCATAATAAATTTATACAACAGGAGAAAAGGGAGCTGATTGGTAGGCAGGTCGACTCTGATTGGCCGAGGTGTAACCATGGAGAAGGCAACGGGAAACTATGGTCAGGATTCTCTCCTCCGGGACCTACGTCTGGTGGAGGGAGCAGGAACTCGGAGAGACCCCTGTCAGAGGGTGAGCAAGCCGAATCTGCACTTCTCACCGAATTAATTCTGCAGCCAGGGGTGTTGCATCGTGTCTGGGCGAGCAGGAAGCCACATGACCCACGGTCATATCCGGGAATCATGTTGAAAAGGCACGCGGGCTGCCCATCACTCATTGTGCCAGGAGTCCAGGGCCTAGACATGCGGCCGGGAAACGGCAAGCTCCAGCCCCACGGTTCAGAGCTGCCTCCCCGGAGACTCTCCTCTGGGCTGCGGAGGAACTGGTGGGACGCCCTCTTCCCCAGAAACGGGAGCTGGAGGCCCATGCGCCTTGTCACACACCTGCCCAGGAGGAGGGATCTAGTGTGGTCAATGCCTTAGCTCTGCCAAGGAGGAAACAAATGAACGATTTACTCCCTGCCGGCAGGGTAAGTGAACCCCCAACTCTCCGTACTCAGCTCACCATTCTCTGAATTGGTCCTGGGACGTGTGCATCAATGGCAAGGCCAGCATGGGTACTGCCCATCCCTAAAAGCCCTTCACAAGGTGCTGCCTTATTGTCTCACTGCAGTCCATGTGGTCTGCTGGTACAGAGATAACTGCGGGTTGCTGACCCAGCCACCTTGTGTGTGTGTGTGTGTGTGTGTGTGTGTGTGTTTGTGTGTGTGTTTTGGGGGGGTGGGGGGTGTTGGAGTAGAGGGCAACTTGCAGATGCTGCTGTTGCCAAGCCCCTGTTGCCCTTGTCCTTCTAGCAACTTGAGCTCATGGGTCTGGACGGTGCTGCCAAAGTACCCTCGGTGTCTGACAGAAGGTGCATCTGTCATACGGTGCACACAACTGTCAATGGGTGAGTGGTGGAGGGACTCAACGCTGAGGGTGCTGGCTGGAAGGAAGCTGAGGGGCTGCATAGTCCTGGATGGTGTCCAGCTTCCCAAGTGCTGCCGGAGCCACACTTATCCAGGCAGTATGCCCTCAAACACCTCACTTATGCCTCGCACATGGTGGACGGGCTTTGGGGATACACAAGGTCACTTATTAGACACAGAATTAGTCGTGTGTGACCTGCCGCTGCATCAGAAGTGCTCACCATCCACCCACCTATCATCACAGCAGGCGTGAGGGGGAGGAGGTGGGAGGGAGTTTGCCCGACATGCGGCCCCTCAGGGGGGCTGCTGCTCTGGCAAGGGAGCACCATGACCATGACTGTGACCATGGTAACGGTGAGGATGCGTTGCTTAATCCCTGCTACTGGAAACCCGAGGGCGAGGCTCTGTGCAATGTGGGGGTGGGGGTGCAGCTTAGGCAATCACTCGTTCTCCCCTCTCTCCGTTCCAGGTAGCAGCAGGAAGAGGGGAAGGCCAGGCCCCCCCCCACAGACATCAGCCCCCCACCAGACATCAGCCCCTACCAGACATCAGCCCCCCACAGACATCAGCCCCTACCAGACATCAGCCCCTACCAGACATCAGCCCCCCACCAGACATCAGCCCCCCACAGACATCAGCCCCTACCAGACATCAGCCCCCCACAGACATCAGCCCCCACCAGACATCAGCCCCCCACCAGACATCAGCCCCCCACAGACATCAGCCCCTACCAGACATCAGCCCCTACCAGACATCAGCCCCCCACAGACATCAGCCCCCACCAGACATCAGCCCCCCACCAGACATCAGCCCCCCACAGACATCAGCCCCTACCAGACATCAGCCCCTACCAGACATCAGCCCCCCACAGACATCAGCCCCCCACCAGACATCAGCCCCTACCAGACATCAGCCCCCCACAGACATCAGCCCCCCACCAGACATCAGCCCCCCCCAGACATCAGCCCCTACCAGACATCAGCCCCTACCAGACATCAGCCCCCCACAGACATCAGCCCCCCACCAGACATCAGACCCCCCCAGACATCAGCCCCTACCAGACATCAGCCCCTACCAGACATCAGCCCCTACCAGACATCAGCCCCTACCAGACATCAGCCCCGCCTCAGACATCAGCCCCCCACAGACATCAGCCCCTACCAGACATCAGCCCCTACCAGACATCAGCCCCGCCTCAGACATCAGCCCCCCACAGACATCAGCCCCTACCAGACATCAGCCCCCCACAGACATCAGCCCCCACCAGACATCAGCCCCGCCTCAGACATCAGCCCCCCACAGACATCAGCCCCTACCAGACATCAGCCCCCTACCAGACATCAGCCCCGCCTCAGACATCAGCCCCTCCCCCAGACATCAGCCCCTCCCCCAGACATCAGCCCCTCCCCCAGACATCAGCCCCGCCCCAGACATCAGCCCCTACCAGACATCAGCCCCTACCAGACATCAGCCCCTCCCCCAGACATCAGCCCCGCCCCAGACATCAGCCCCTACCAGACATCAGCCCCGCCCCAGACATCAGCCCCCCCCCCAGACATCAGCCCCTCCCCCAGACATCAGCCCCCCCCACCAGACATTAGCCCCGCCCCAGACATCAGCCCCGCGCCAGACATCAGCCCCGCGCCAGACATTAGCCCCGCGCCAGACATTAGCCCCACGCCAGACATTAGCCCCGCCCCAGACATCAGCCCACCCCAGACATCAGCCCCTACCAGACATTAGCCCCACGCCAGACATTAGCCCCGCCCCAGACATCAGCCCCTACCAGACATCAGCCCCTACCAGACATTAGCCCCACGCCAGACATTAGCCCCGCCCCAGACATCAGCCCCTACCAGACATCAGCCCCTACCAGACATTAGCCCCACGCCAGACATTAGCCCCGCCCCAGACATCAGCCCCCCCCAGACATCAGCCCCTACCAGACATTAGCCCCACGCCAGACATCAGCCCCTACCAGACATCAGCCCCTACCAGACATCAGCCCCCTACCAGACATCAGCCCCCTACCAGACATCAGCCCCTACCAGACATTAGCCCCACGCCAGACATCAGCCCCTACCAGACATCAGCCCCTACCAGACATCAGCCCCTACCAGACATCAGCCCCTACCAGACATCAGCCCCCTACCAGACATTAGCCCCGCGCCAGACATCAGCCCCTACCAGACATTAGCCCCGCCCCAGACATTAGCCCCCTACCAGACATTAGCCCCGCTCCAGACATCAGCCCCGCGCCAGACATCAGCCCCGCGCCAGACATTAGCCCCCTACCAGACATTAGCCCCGCTCCAGACATCAGCCCCCCGCCAGACACCAGCCCCAGCCCGCGTGGGACCTCGGAAGAGGACATGGATGACAATTTTTCACCTGTAGAACCATCACATTGTTCACCTGCACCTCCAGCAGCCCAGAGGCACTCACCACGTTGGCTCGTAAATAAAGTTTAGGCCCAGGCTCACACCCTGCTGGTCACCTCAAGGACACGTCCACAGCTCCGAGGACGACTGTAGAAGAGGCTTCTGCTAAGTCTGAGTCAGATGGTGAGCCTCTGGAAGGGGTCACGTGGATGATGCTGGAGCATCAGCAAGACACAGGGGAACATCAGACAGAGGAGTCATAGGCCCTCAACGGAGCGGCACGCGGGGCTGGAGAGTGTCTGTCTGCTCTCTGACGTACTGGCTCCAACACGTGAGCTCATCGAAATCTCCCTGGGGAGGATGGTGGACGCCATGGAGACCCTGGTCCAGCAGAACCCCCAGTATCTGCCAGAGACGTGCTCAGGCCTGCACTCCATCACTGTAGCTATGGGCGAGCGTTCACAATGGCTACGCGAGAGGAGGACAGGGCACCTCAACCCCTCCCTCCAACAGCCCTTTCTCCTCAAGGATTGAGGGAGAGACCCTCGGACACCCAACAGGAGGAGGGGCAACAGGCGGACACGCCTGGGGCCTCCACCCTTGACCCTCCAAGAGTGTCCAGGCTTTCCCGACTTCCCTCTGCCTGTGACCCCATCAGCTCCAGCCTCTGAGACTGCCGAGGGTTTACCTGGCCCTGAAGCAGGAGACCCAGGGTAGGGTGGGGGCCCTTCAGGGCTGGGGACTCCGTAGGACCGCCCGCCAAAGTCATCAGAGACAAGAGGGCATTGTGATCAGCAGGCTGCCTCCACCTCTGCTGTGGGGGTTGGAGAGGTACCTAGATGTAGTGGAAGGGTAAGGAAAATTCAGAAGTATTAAAAGCTCACTCTGGTTGCACAGGTGTGGAACTGTTGTTAATAGTTGTTGCACCTGACAGAGGTGTCCTGGGTTTTTATTGCTGCTGCTTGTGCTGTTACCTGTACACATCTCCCCCCCCACCCACCCCCCCCCACCCCACCCAACCTATCTATGTCCCCCTGAATCGTGCCTGTGCATGGAGACGTTGCTCTTTGCCAAGGCCCTTGCGAGAAGCCTCCCAGTCACATTGGTCCTTTTCCCTCCTCTCCCTTTCTGAGTGTAAAGAGGGACCTCCCCACTCTCAGGGTAGATTATTAGGCCTCCCCTTCAGTCGCCCAGTTGAGTTGACCACCAGCTCCGCCCACCTGATGACCCTCCTCCCAAGCTGCATTTCTTCAGCTGGACATCAAGGGTGTGGGCTCAATGCTGGGCCTTCACAAGTGGATGGTGCGTGTGACTCTTGATACTGTACCCAACATCTTCTACCCTGCTCCTGTAACCCAACACCACCCACCACCCCCCCCCCCCACCCTGCAGAGTTACTTTCACCCTCCCATCTGTGACCCTTGAACTCACGCCCACCACTCTTCAGCCCATCACCCTTCCACTCCCTTCCCTCCCCGATGATCCTCATGGGTCCCTGTGCCGACCCTGATCCCGCCCCACTCCTGAGATCTGTGTACATCCCCATGTCCCCTCCAACCACCCAGATCGGCCCCACATCCCCCACTGATGATCCCTTACAGCAGCCCCCCCAGCCCCACCCTAATGCATCCCCGCTGGCCCCTCTAACAGTTATAGTGCCCTCCCCCCATCAGTACCCTGAGTTTGTCCCCAAACATTCCACCATCAATACCACAGACACCCCCCCTTCAAACTCCCCCTGCTCCCCACCTTCAAAGCTCCCAGGTTTCCCACACCACCTGCACTGTTCCTTTTTCATCCCCCTGACCCCCCACCCCCCTGCACAAGGCTCCATGATTTCTTCCACCCCTTCCTTTGCATCCACCCCCCCTTTTTAATTACATGAGGGCACAAGAAAAAGGAAATAATTATACTGCCTGATTGTACTGGTTCCTGGAAGATTTTATGCTTGTGGTTTGAAAAAGTTAAAAGTATAACATAACCAGTGCAGATTTCAAGCATATTTCAGGCCGATGACAATTACAGTGGAATCTCTGCTCAGTGACATATTGAAAACCAGACATGCAGAAGTTGATGTCTTGAAGTATCTGGTTGTTTGGTGTCAAATTCTTGAACTGGGTTGGTTTCCACTGGCACCAATAACTATTTGACCACCATTAATCACTATTCCATTATTCATATTCCAATTACCTCCCCTCCCGATCATCTTTCCGGGATTTCACAGGATAAATCCAGCAAGTTACCTTATTGGAGCTGCAGTATCTGTTTTCTGACACTAGGTGATGCTGTAAAGCATGTCCATTCATGCTGGGGGCTAAAAATCTCAAATAATAATCAATAATTTGAAGGAAGCCAACCTAACAGCCCAACAAAGTGGTAAGTTAGTTCAAAAAATTGGCATTATTCAATTTTGTGAATTAAGCAACTTTGTTTCCAATCCAATGAAAGAGGAGGTTCTGCTGGACCTGGTTCTTGGGAATGAGGTGGGCCCAAGTGGCTCAAGTGTCAGTAAGGGAATATTTAGGAAACAGTGATCATTGTATCGTAAGGTTTAGGCTGACTATGGAAAAGGACAAGGAACAACCCGGAGTAAGAATAATTAAGAATAACCAACTTGAACGGGGTAGGAACAGACTTGTGCCGAATTAATTGGAATCAAAATTTTGGCTGGGAAAACAAAAGCTGAACAATGGGTGACCTTCAAAGAAGAGATAATTCAGGCACAAACAAGGTATATTCCCTCGAAAGGGAAACACAGAGCAAACAAATCCGGGGCTCCGTGGATGTCAAAAGAGGTAGAAGTTAAGATAAGGAAGAAAAAGTACACTAATGACAGGTGTCAGGCAAATAAACACAATTGAGAACCAGACTGAATATAGGTGGTTCAGATGGGAGGTTACAAAGCAAATAAGAGAAGCAAAGTGAAGGTATGAAAAGAGACTGGCAGTGAACATAAAAGGAAATCCCAGTCTTCCTCTAGCAACAAAAGGGGTGGTAAAAGGAGGAGTAGGACCAATTAGGGACCAAAAGGGAGGTTTGCACATGGAGGAAGGGGAGTAGCTGAGGTACTTTGTATCTGCCTTTACCAAGGAAAGAGATGCAACCCAGGCCATGATGAAAGAGGAGGAAATTTAGACACTAGGGCCAGGATTTTATGGCTTTTCCCACCCGGCAGGATATTACAGTCTCGCCGAACTGAATGGAGATTTAAATGGCTCGCCGCATCCACCAGGGGGAGACACATTGTGGTGGGTCTGTAAAATCCTGGCCCAGGAGATTTAAAATGGATCAGAAGGAGGTATTGGAAAGGCTGCCTTATACTTACAGATGACAAGGCACTGGGACCGGATGAGATGTATCCGAGGACACTGAGGGAAGTGAGAGTGAAATTTGTGGAGCAATGGCCATAATTTTTCAGGCTTCCTTAGACTCAGGGGTGGCGCCAGAAGACTGGAGAATTGTAAATGTTATACTTTTGAAGAACGTAGTGAGGCAAAAGACGGGAAATTACAGGCCGATTAGCCTGACCTCGGTCGTTGGTAAGATTTTAGAGTCCATTATTAAGGATGAGATTTCAGAATACTTGGAAGTGCATGGTAAAATAGGGCAAAGTCAGCATGGTTTCATCAAGGGGAGGTCATGCCTGACAAATCTGTTCGAATTCTTTGAGGAGGTAACGAGTAGGTTAGACAAAGGAGAGCCAATGGATGTTGGACTTCCAGAAGGCCTTTGACAAGGTGCCACACAGGAGGCTGCTCAGTAAGATAAGAGCCCATGGTGTTAGAGGCAAGGTACTAGCATGGATAGAAGATTGGCTGTCTGGCAGGAGGCAGAGAGTGGGGATAAGGGGGTCCTTCTCAGGATGGCGGCCGGTGACTAGTGGAGTTCCACAGCGGTCAGTGTTAGGACCACAACTTTTCACTTTATACATTAATGATCTAGATGAAGGAACTGAGGGCATCCTGGCTCTGTTTGCAGATGATACAAAGATAGGTGGAGGGACAGGTAATATTGAGGAGGCGGGGTGTCTGCAGAAGGATTTGGACAGGTTAGGAGAATGGACAAAGAAGTGGCAGATGGAATACAACGTGGGGAAGTGTGAGGTCATGCACTTTGGTAGGAAGAATAGAGGCATAGACTATTTATAAATGGGGAGAGAATTCAGAAATCTGGAGTGCAAAGGGTCTTGGGAGTCCTAGTCCAGGATTCTCTTAAGGTTAATTTGTAGGTTGAGTCGGTAGTTAGGAAGGCAAATGCAATGTTGGCATTTATTTTGAGAGGACTAGAATATAAAAGCAGGGATGTGCTGCTGAGGCTTAATAAGGCTCTGGTCAGACCACATTTAGAATATTGTGAGCAATTTTGGGCCCCATATCTTAGGAAGGATGTGCTGGCTCTAGAGAGGGTCCAGAGGAGGTTCATGAGAACGATCCCAGGAATGAAAGGCTTAACATATGAGGAATGTTTGAGGAGTCTGGGTCTATACTCGATGGAGTTTAGAAGGATGAGGGGTGGATCTGATTGAAACTTACAGAATACTGAAAGGCCTGGATAGAGTGGACGTGGGGAAGATGTTTCCATTAGTAGGAGAGACTAGGACCCGAGGGCACAGCCTCAGAGTAAAGGGAAGACCTTTTAGAACAGAGATGAGGAGAAACGTCTTTAGCCAGAGAGTGGTGAATCTATGGAGTTCATTGCCACAGAAGGCTGTGGAGGCCAAGTCATTGAGTGTATTTAAGAGCGAGATAGATAGGTTCTTGATTGGTAAGGGGATCAAAGGTTACGGGGAGAAGGCGGGAGAATGGGGTTGAGAAACTTATCAGCCATGACTGAATGGCAGAGCAGACTCGATGGGCCGTATGGCCTAATTTCTGCTCCTATGTCTTATGGTCTTATTGTCTTATAGGGACTGTAGAAATACAAATTTCTGTTAAATGCAAATTCGAAAGAGTCTAATGTCCACTTCTGCGTTTTTTCATGAAACCATTTGGTTTAAGAAGATCTCATGTAGTTCAAACTGCATCCTGTGAATGAATAAAAAATACGCCAATCTTTGAGGATAAGGGAAGGATGCTCTTTATGTATATTTGTACTGGCCACCAGGAGGAACCTAAGGATAGTTATACTCTCAGACTGTCAGTTCCTTATCTTAGAGGAAGTGCTTTATCTCTGGTATCTGATTTAAGGTTGCAACAGAGTGAGTAGGGAAAAACCAGCTGAGTTCCATTTTGGAACTCTAATGCAGACAGACACTAAAGCACTGGTCTGGGTGTGGCTCAGGATGTTGGGAGGGGGCAGGGTAGGGAGCGCTTGATTAAAATAAAGAGAAAAATAATAGCAAAGAAATGAAAATGAGATGAAGAAACCAAGTTCGACCACACATGAAAACCAAAGCATTCATTTTTCAAATCAATTTATCCTCAAAAGCTAGTTTTGGCTTGAAGCCACCACATTCCACAGAGTGGTTTTGTCCATCAGCTCATTCCTCTCCTGATCTCATCAGTTCTTTCAACAGATAGAAGCCAGATTTCATCCTTTCTCGAGCAGTGACTTAATTTCCTGGTTAAACTGATAAAACAAGTCTTCTAAGGTACAGCAAGGTTTAAATGCAATAACAAATAATACATTCATTTGCTCTCTCCCTGTTATTTTCTGGGCATCCTATTTGATCCTGAGACGAGCTTCTGATCCATTAACTCTCTCCATTAACAAGGAAGCCTTATTTCCACCTCGTGACATCACCCATCTCCATCTCATCAACAGCTCATCGGCTGCTGAAACCCTCATCGCTGCCTTTGTTACCTCTGAACTCGACAATTCCAATGCTCTCCTGGAGGACCTCCTATTTTGCACCCACCATAACCTTTAGCTCATCCAAAATTCTGCAGCCTGTATCTTAATCGCACCTGTTCACCCACATGCTCAGTGACCTACTTTGGCTCCCAGTCTGGCAATGCCTTGATTTTAAGATCTTCTTTCTTGTGTTCACCCGCCCCCCCCCCCCACCCTCCTCACCGCCACAAAGGCCCAGCTCTGTAACCTCCTCAAGCCCTACAATCTTATGAAATCTCCGCTCTCCTCTCATTTCTGGCTTCTTGTGCATTCTTAATTATAACGGCTCCATCATTGATGGCTGAGCCTTCAGCTGCCTGTTGCCCTAAGCTCTGGAATTTCCTCTCTAAACCTCTCCGCCTCTCTCTCTTCTCCTTTAAGACATTGCCTAAAAACAACCTCTTTGACCAACCTTTTGCTCACCTATCCTAATATCGCCCCGTGTGGCTTGGTATCAAATTTTGCTTGATAAACACTCCAGTGAAGTGCCTAGAATGTTCCAAAATGTCCCCATTACCCAATTCCACATTCAGACATTTGCAATTTATTTTTTGTAGAAGCCGGATCTTTCGGTGTTGTAATTCTGATGGAGGGGCTCGTGTACCACCCACTGGAGACAAGCCAACACTTATCTTGATCAAAAATAAAAGCAAAAAATTGCGAACGCTGGAAATCAAAAACAAAAACAAAAATACCTGGGGGAACTCAGCAGGTCTGGCAGCATCGGAACGTGAACCGTGCTCCCTTCCACAGATGCTGCCAGACCTGCTGAGTTTTTCCAGTTATTTTTGTTTTTGTTTACTTACTTTGATCAGTGAGGGACAGTGACCAAGCCACCAATTCACTGACTCTTTTGCTGCATTCAGACCCTTGCTACATCTGTCCTTGAGGTTTGCAGATAAACCAATATACGACAGGGAAGTGCAATCGTATGTGTAACACTATATTCTAACCTCCTGTCAGGAAACTCGGAATTTCTAACCAGAATTACAACACCAGAAGATGTTGCCTCACAGACCTGGCTTCTACAAAAAATAAATTGCAAATGTATGAGTGTGGAATTAGGTAAGTGGGACATTTTACTACATTATAGGTGCTATATAAATGCAAGCTTTTTGGGTAATTATTGACCAAAGAGGTTTTATGAATTTTCTTTGATCACAAGCTCATCTTTAAATACATCCAGGACAATGAATTCTGCAGAATTACCTTTCTTGTACGCTAAAATGCAAGAGTTAGCACACGCAAAAATTTGAATACGAATCTCTCCTCTGAGTCCAGTCAACATCCAGCTGGTGCAGGAGAATGTCAGCTCATGGTGGAGAACTTAATTCTGTTTGGCGAGTGGGTCTTTATTTACTTTGAACTCTCGGTCACAATACCAGTATTTCTCACAACGTCATCCAGTTAATGAAAGCTTTGGGCCTGTCTGTGAAAGAGATAAAACAGAGACTCCACGAGCTCTGCCAAACTTGCAAATCAACACTCCGAGTGGAGTCCAAAGAGTAACGTAATGTAAGAGTAATGTTATAGTAATGTTTGGAGAATGTATGATGATTGCTCCAGCATGCTACTTCATGAGTATCTTTTAAGGCAACACAATTTGGACTTAGATCATGTACAGGGTACAATTCTGCTGAATAGGCTTTAATGTTGACAGCATGACTACTGGCCAGCAGTGAGCATATCCCATTAACCACTTAGCCATTCACTTTTTGAGACAAGCCTCCATAGGACAGAAGTAGTTGCTGGATTTCCTGAAGCTCTTACTTCTGTCTAGACAGTTGTACTTTCACTTATTTTCTTGGAGTTGACAGGAATATAGAATGGTTGCTTCTTAAACGAGGTTAACATGCTTAGTGGGAAAGATGAAGTGTAAATTGTGCCCCAGCTGTCAGATCAGAGAGAAAGAACTTGTGTTTCTAATACTGCCTTTCAGGAGCCCAGGACAGTCGAAAGAGCTGTAAAGGTTTTTGAAGTGTTGTGATATAGAAAAGGAGTTAAAACAGTCTTCATAGAGTACAGCTCCCACAAACAGCAATTACTAATGACAAGATGATCTATCTTGGTGAAGTTGGCCGAGATCACCCGGCCCTTCTTCAGAATACCGCCACATTCACATTCACCTGAGAGGACAGGCGGTGCCTCGGTGTAACATCTCAGCTGATAGGCAGTACCTCCAACAGTGCAGCACTCCCTCAGTGCTGTACTTAAGTGTCAGCTGGTTAATGTGCTCAAAACCCTGACACGGGACTTGAACCCAAAGCCTTCTGATGCAGAGGCTCACGTACCACCCACTGAGACAAGCCAACGACTTATTTTGATCAGTGAGGGACAGTGACCAAGCCAACGATTCACTGACTCTTTTGCTGCAATCAGACCCTTGCTACATCTGTCCTTGAGATTTAGCAGATTAACCAACATACAATAGGGAAATGCAATCGTATGTGCAACACTATATTCTAACCTTCTGTCAGGAAACTGGGAATTTCAATCAAGAATTACAACACCAAGAGATGTTGCCTCACAGATTTGACTTCTACAAAAAATAAATTGCACATGTATGAGTGTGGAATTAGGCAATTGCCCTGCAAGACTGCCAAGTGTAGAAAAGCAGAGGCGATTAAAATCTCCAGAACACAAAATAGGACAGAGTGTTTGGAAAGGGCTAGGAATCTAACTTCAAGCACATCAGATAAAGGGACGACAATGAGAAAGGGGACGGGATTTACAGGACTGAAGGTGTTGTATCTGAATGCACGCAGTATACGAAATAAGGTTAATGAGCTTGTGGTGCAGATTGAAATTGGCAGGTATGATGTAGTGGGCATCACGGAGACATGGCTGCAAGGGGATCAGGACTGGCAGCTAAATATCCAAGGATATACATCCTATCGAAAAGATAGGCAGGTTGGCAGAGGGGGTGGGGTTGCTTTGTTAGTAAGAAATGAAATTAAATCGATAGCAAGAAATGACGTAGGGTCAGATGATGTAGAATCTGTGTGGGTAGAGTTGAGGAACCGCAAAGGTGAAAAAAGCATAATGGGAGTCATGTACAGGCCTCCGAACAGTAGTCAGGATGTGGGCCACAAGATACAACAGGAGATTTAAAGGTGTGTAAGGTAAGGTTAGAGTGATCATGGGGGATTTCAATGTGCAGGTAGACTGAGAAAATCAGGTTGGTAGTGGATCCCAAGAGAAGGAATTTGTGGAATGTCTATGAGATGGCTTTTTGGAGTAGCTTGTGGTGGAGCCACTAGGGAACAGGCAATTCTAGATTTAGTGATGTGTAATGAGGCAGATTTGATAAGGGAGCTTAAGGTGAAGGAACCCTTAGGAGGAAGTGACCATAATATGATAGAATTTACCTTGCAATTTGAGAGGAAAAAGCTGGAATCAGATGTAATGGTATTACAGTTGAATAAAGGCAACTACAGAGGCATGAGGGAGGAGCTGGCCAGAATTGACTGGGAGATGAGCCTAGCAGGAAAGACAGTGGAACAGCAATAGCAGGAGTTTCTGGGAGTAATTTGGGAGACAAAGCAAAAATTCATCCCTAGGAAGAAGAAGCATACTAAAGGGAGGACGAGGCAACCATGGCTGACAAGGGAAGTCAAGGACAGCATAAAAGCTAAAGAGAAAGCATACAATGCAGCAAAGAGCAGTGGGAAACCAGGGCATTGGGAAGCCTACAAAGACCAACAGAGGACAACTAAAAAGAAATAAGGAGGGAGAAGATTAAATATGAGGGTAAACTAGCCAGTAATATAAAAGAAGATTGCAAGAGTTTATTTAGATATATAAAGGGTAAGAGAGAGGCAAAAGTGGACATTGGGCCGCTGGAAAATGACGCTGGAGAAGTAGAAGTGGGAGACAAAGAAATGGCGAAGGAACTGAATAGGTACTTTGCGTCAGTCTTCACAGTGGAAGACACGAGTGACATTCCCAAAATTCAGAGGTGAGTATGGTGGCCATTACGAAGGAGAAGGTACTAGGAAAACTGAAAGGTCTGAAGGTGGATAAATCACCTGGACCAGATGGATTACACCCACGTTCTGAAGGAGATAGCTGAAGAGATAATGGAGGCGTTAATGGTGATCGTTCAGGAATCAACGGAATCAGGGAGGGTCCCAGAGGACTGGGAAATCGCTAATGTAACCCCCCTGTTTAAGAAGGGAGTGAGGCAAAAGACGGGAAATTACAGGCCGATTAGCCTGACTGCGTTCGTTGGTAAGATTTTAGAGTCCATTATTAAGGATGAGACTTGGAAGTGCATGGTAAAATAGGGCAAAGTCAGCATGGTTTCATCAAGGGGAGGTCATGCCTGACAAATCTGTTCGAATTCTTTGAGGAGGTAACGAGTAGGTTAGACAGAGGAGAGCCAATGGATGTTATCTACTTGGACTTCCAGAAGACCTTTGACAAGGTGCCGCACAGGAGGCTGCTCAGTAAGATAAGAGCCCATGGTGTTAGAGGCAAAGTACTAGCATGGATAGAAGATTGGCTGTCTGGCAGGAGGCAGAGAGTGGGGATAATGGGGTCCTTCTCAGGATGGTGGCCGGTGACTAGTGGAGTTCCGCAGGGGTCAGTGTTGGGACCACAACTTTTCACTTTATACATTAATGATCTAGATGAAGGAACTGAGGGCATCCTGGCTAAGTTTGCAGATGATACAAAGATAGGTGGAGGAACAAGTAGTATTGAGGAGGTGGGGAGGCTGCAGAAGGATTTGGACAGGTTAGGAAATGGGCAAAGAAGTAGCAGATGGAATACAACGTGGGGAAGTGTGAGGTCATGCACTTTGGTAGGAAGAATAGAGGCATAGACTATTTTATAAATGGGGAGAGAATTCAGAAATCTGGAGTGCAAAGGGTCTTGGGAATCTTGTCCAGGATTCTCTTAAGGTTAACTTGTAGGTTGAGTCGGTAGTTAGGAAGGCAAATGCAATGTTGGCATTTATTTCGAGAGGACTAGATTATAAAAGCAGGGATGTGCTGCTGAGGTTTCATAAGGCTCTGGTCAGACCACATTTAGAATATTGTGAGCAATTTTGGGCCCCGTATCTCAGGAAGGATGTTCTGGCCCTGGAGAGGGTCCAGAGGAGATTCACGAGAATGATCCCAGGAATGAAAGGCTTAACATAGGAGGAATGTTTGAGGACTCTGGGTCTATACTCGATGGAGTTTAGAAGGATGAGGGGGGGATCTGATTGAAACTTACAGAATATTGAAAGGCCTGGATAGAGTGGACGTGGGGAAGATGTTTCCATTAGTAGGAGAGACTAGGACCGGAGGGCACAGCCTCAGAGTAAAGGGAAGACCTTTTAGAACAGAGATGAGGAGAAACTTCTTTAGCCAGAGAGTGGTGAATCTATGGAATTCATTGCCACAGAAGGCTGTGGAGGCCAGGTCATTGAGTGTATTTAAGAGCGAGATAGATAGGTTCTTGATTGGTAAGGGGATCAAAGGTTACGGGGAGAAGGTGGGAGAATGGGGTTGAGAAACTTATCAGCCATGATTGAATGGCGGAGCAGACTCGATGGGCCGAATGGCCTAATTTCTGCTCCTATGTCGTGTGGTCTAACTTCCTTAATTCCATATATGTTGCAACTTTGTCCTAGTTTCAGTAAAAGACGGCAAACTCCTCTCGTTTGTCACTGAATGCAGCCTAGTATAGTTTGAAAGGTGCCGTGTAGGTACCCTGTACCTGTTGTAAACCCTGAGCACTTAATTTCATCAATAACTTCGCCATTTCTTATTTCAGATGAAGCACTCTGGAGTGTACTGTACACAGGTCTAGTCGCCCTATTCTAAATATTATGTACCGGCATCAAAGAAAGTACAAAAAAGATTTACAATGATGATACTGGAATTATTGAAAGGACATATTTAACAGGAAGGATTGAACGGGCTGCAGTTTTTTTGCTTCTCGAAAGGCAAAGACTGAGGGGGGACCGGATACAAATCTTTAAAATTATGAAGGGATTTGATAGGATAGACATAGAGATGATGTTTCCACTTGTCAAGGAGTCAAAAGTAGATGCCAAAATATTAGATAGTCAGGAATTCAGGAGAAACATTTTTACCTAGAGAGTGATGACAATTTGGAACTCGCTCCCACAGGGAGTGATTGGGGTGAATAATTTGGCTACATTTAAGGGGAAGCTAGATGAACACATGAAGGAGAAAGGTATAGAAGGATATGCTGATGGGGTGAGATGAAGAGGGGTGGGAGGAAGCTCGCGTAGAGCATGAACACCAGCATGGACCAGTTGGGCTGAATGGCCTGTTTCTGTGCTGAACACTTGACACATCTCAATATCGACTGTAATAAGGAGAGAGAGAGACACACACACAGACAGACTATTGTGGCCGCACAACTCTAAGCGTAAATCATTTTCCCTTTCTGTGGGTTAGGAGTTAATGGGAAATTGCTGTTTTTCTGTTCCCCTTCATAGTTAAAAATAATATCTTTCAGGATTGACCCCGCTTCTGGAAAATTAACTCTTGTCACTTCATTATGGATTGTCTGCTTATTTGGTTTATATGTTATTCCCATCTCTTTGTTTTCTAAATATTGCCTGTCACGATTGTATTACATAACCCACAATCTTCACTGCAAGGTGTCAGTGAAGATTGCAGGATATATTAACTGTCCCACTTACTGATGCTCTTCCCAACATTGGTATTGTTATTGCAAATGAGAATTGCAGCTCATCGGATGTATGTGTCAGCAAGTCACACTGAATAGCAGTTTCACCTCTAGCACAGGTGTTGATTGGTTCAAGATCCTACTACAATTAACATAGGAACATAGGAGCAGGAGTAGGCCATTCAGACCCTCAAGCCTGCTCCACCATTCAGCTAGATCATGACTGATCATCTACCTCAGTGCCACTCTCCTGCGTTACCCCCATATCCTTTGCTGTTATTAATACCTATTTCTGTCCTGAACATGCTCAATGATTAAACTTCCACAGCCCTCTAGGGCAGAGAATTCCAAAGACTCACTGTCCTCTGAGTGAAGAAATTCCTCCTCATCTCAGTCTTAAAAGGCCTACCCCTTATTCTGAGACTGTGTTCCCTGATTCTAGACCCCGCCCCCCCACACCAGGGGAAACATCCTTCCTGCATCTACCCTGTCGAGTCCTGTAAGAATTTTGTACGCTTCAATGCGATCACCTCTCATTCTTCTAAACTCTAGAGAAAGAGGCCCAGTCTCCTCAATCTCTCCTCACAGGACAATCCCTCCATCCCAGGAATCAGTCTGGTGATCCTCTGTTGCACTCTCTCTATGGCAAGTACATCCTTCCTCAGATAAGGAGACCAAAATTCTACACAATACTCCAGGTGTGGTTTCATTAAGGCTCTGTACAATTGAAGCAAGGCAGCTTTTAAGAGTCTTTGGCATTCTCTACCACGGAGGGCTGCGGAAGTTCAATCAATGAGCATATTCAAGACAGAAATTGATAGATTTCTGGAGAGTAATAACATCAAGGGATAGGGGGATAGCGTGCGAAAGTGGTGTTGAGGTAGATGATCTAGCTGAATGGTGGGCTAAATGACCTATTCCTTGTCTTATGTTCCTATACCTTTAAGGCAGCTTTAAGATTATAAAATTCTGAGAGGGCTTGACAGGGAAGATCCTTTCCTCTGGCAGGAGGGTCTAGAATTTAGGGGTATAGTCTCAGCATTAGGGGTTGGCCACTTTGGGCTGAGATGAGGAGAAACTTCTTCACTCGGACAGTTGTGAATCTTTGGGAATTCTCTATCCCAGAGAGCTGTGGATACTCCGTCCTTTAGTATAGTTAAGGCTGAGATCAATAGATTTTTGTACACTCAGGGATCGAATGTAGAGTTGAGGCCACAATGAGATCAGCCATGATCGTATTGAATGCCGGAGCAGGCTCAAGGGGCTGAATGGCCTATTCCTGCTCCTAATTCATTTGTTGGTATGTATGAATCAAAGAACGTGGGGGTAGGAAGGGAAAGTGGAATCAATGTAGAAGGTCAATAGTAGAGCAGGGGCTGAATGGCCTGCTCCTATTAATTATGTTCTCATAATCCCCAATATAATATTTAAGTGTTGTACTAAGGGAGTGCTACCTCATCACAAATGATGTTCTTTGAATGAGATGGGCTGTATGGTCCACTCCAGCTCCTACTTCTTGTGTTCTTGTGCGTGCTTTGGTTTTTCCCATTATTGAGAAGAAATTAGATAAATACTTGAAGGCATTTTCTTTAATATAAATAGGGTTATGGGGGTAGATCAGGGATGCGGATAGCTCTACCAAAAAGAGTTGGCACAGACACAATGGGCCGAATGTCTCCCATTGAGCTGGATCAGTTTATGAAATACTTGAGCGATGAGTGGGAAGTACCCAGATGAACCCGAATCTCTGAACTCCTTTTGCCTTCGTGCTCTTACAAATCATAAGAATTTACAGCACTGCAGGGGACAATTTGACCTATTGTGCTTCTGTCAGCTTTCTGAAAGAACGATCCACTTAGTCACGTTCCCCGGCATTGGACAACTCCCTTTTTATTTTCCAAATATTGATCTGCCTCCCTTTTAAAAGCCAGTATTATGGATTCAGTTTCCGCCACTACATCTGGTAGTTTATTTCACATCCTAACAGCATCACAGAAAGGAAAAACATCTTTCAACTTCACCTTTCACCCTGTTAATGGTGATCTTAAATTTCTGCCTGGTAGTCACAACAACAACAACTTGCATTTGTACAGCGCCTTTAACACAGTAAACCACCCCAATGTGCTACCCAGGACCCATTATCACGCAGGATTGGGCACAGACAGATCAGGAGATATCACAGCAGGTGATCAAAATCTCAGTCAAAATATTAGTTTTTACGGAGCGTCTTAAAGGAAGAGAGGGAGGGAGAGAGAGAGATAGGGCGGTGAAAGGATTACAGAGGGAATTCCAGAGCTTGAGGCTTCGGCAGCTGAAGGTATGGCCGCCACTGGTGGAGTGATTAAAATTGCTTTTGTTCCTCCTGACTCCAAGGTTTTTTAAAAAAAAATCTCTCCTTTTAGGGCTTTTTGAGCATCGATCCTGTTCAGAGTTATCCAGACCAGCTGGGAAAGTCACAAAGAAGTTCCCCCCTCAGTCCGGCAGCTAAAATAGGAAACGCAGCCCCATGACATCATCACTCCGGAATCTCTGTTAATTGTATCCATTGAGGTTAAATACATACAGGCGGAGGACATTGATTGGATGGTTACTTCAACACAGACACTTACTGACACAGGAGCAGAGTGGAGTCAGGAGAGTTATACCTGTAACCTTTTACTCTGTGAATAAATTTATTCCAGTTCACACCAGCTCTGATTTCTTCCTTCACCAATTGGCTACCAGGAGTATGACAATCTGTATTTTGAAAAAAGGGTGTGCTTGCTGCATGCTGGGAGGTGCAAGTTAAAAATTAGAGACGGGATGGATACAGTAGCATCAGGGTTCTATTGTTGGACTAGTGAGCCTGATGCCTGGGAAAGTTAAAACAGGGTGTCAATTTATCAACATTGTAAGTGCTGTTCATTGTGACTTGAACGTTGTAAAAGTGAGGACTGCTTGTATTCTATGACTGACTCGCACCAAAATCAGAACAATGATTTTGAGGAAATCTGCTCTAAAAGGATATGATTTTAATTTCTCTCAATAAAGCTGCTTAATTCGTACAGTAACACAACCTAAACAGCTTCCGTCTGACCTGGCTAGAAATCCAACTCCCATTTTCACGCCTCTCTTCCCTGTAATTGTCACAAAAGTGGGTGCAGCATGAATTAAGATGATACACTGAGGGTGCTGGGCAGCTGTAATAAACAGAGATTAAAAATGGCAAGCGAGATTGCACTCTTGAAAAACAGTTTGGATTCCATCAGGGCCACTCAGCTCCTGACCTCATTACAGATGTAGTTCAAACATGGACCAAAGAGCTGAACTCCCGAGGTGAGGGGAGAGTGACTGCCCTTGACATCGAGGCAGCATTTGACCGAATGGCATCAAGGAGCCCTGGCAAAATCGGAGTCAATGGGAATTAGGGGAAAACTCTCCACTGGTTGGAGTCATACCTTGCACAAAGGAAGATGGTTGTGGTTGTTGGAAGTCAATCATCTCAGCTCCAGGACATCACTGCAGGAGTTCCTCAGGGTAGTGTCCTAGGCCCAACCATCTTTAACTGCTTCATCAATGACCTTCCTTCCATCATAAGGTCAGAAGAGGGGATGTTCACTGATGATTGCACAATGTTCAGCGTTATTCGTGACTCCTCAGATACAGAAGCAGTCCATGTCCAAATGCAGCAAGACCTGGACAATATCCAGGCTTGGGCTTATAAATGGGAAGTAACATTCACTCCACACAAGTGCCAGGCAAAGATCATCTCCAACAAAAAGAGAATCCAACCATCACCCTTTGACATTCAATGACATTATTATCGCTGAATCCCCCACTATCAACATCCTGGGGTTACCATTGACCAGAAACTGAACTGGACTAGCTATATAAATACTGTGGCTACAAAAATAGGTCAGAGGCTAGGAATCCTGCAACAAGTAACTCACGTCCTGACTCCACCAAACCTGTCCACCATCTACAAATACAAATCAGGAGTGTGATGGATTATTCTCCACTTGCCTGGATGGGTGCAGCTCCCACAATGCTCTAGAAGCTTGACACCTTCCAGGATGAAGCAGCCCACTTGATCTGCACCCCATCCACCACCTCCAACATTTGCTCCCTCCTCCATGGACACACAATCTACCATCTACAAGATGCACTGCGGCAACTCACCAAGGCTCCTTCAACAGCACCTTCCAAACCCATGAGCTCTACCATCCAGAAGGACAAGGGCAACAAATGCATGGGAACACCACCACCTGCAAGGCCCCTCCAATCCACGCACCATCCTGACTTGGAAATATATCGACGTTCCTTCACTGTCGCTGGGTCAAAATCCTGGAACTCCCTCCCTAACAGCACTGTGGGTGTACCTACACCGCATGGACTGCAGCGGCTCAAGAAGGCAGCTCACCACCACCTTCTCAAGGGCAATTAGGGATGGGAAATGAATGCTGGTCCAGCCAGCGACCCCTATATCCTGTGAAAGAATATAAAAAAGGTCCCTGTGTTCCTCCAATTCTGGCCTTTTGTAGACCCCCGATTTTAATCTCTTTACCTTTGGTGGCTGTGCCTTCAGCTGCCTGGGCCCTAAACTCTGGAATTCCTTTCCTGAACCCCTCCATCTCTCTAACTCTCTCTCTTCCTTTAAGAGGTTGCTGAAAATCTACCTCTTTGTTTGACAAAACCTGTGGTTATCTGCCCTAATATTTCCTTTATCTGGTTTGGTGTCAAACTTTGCCTGATGTGAAGCATCTTGGGTTGTTTCACCACACTGAAGGTGCTATATAAATGCCAGTTGCTGTGATTAAGAATCCATAAAACGCATTAGCAATAGTGTGAGGAACAGAGGTTTGGCTTGTATCAGTGGAGCTCTGACAGCATTGCAAACGCTGAGTAAAAGGATACAATATTTCCTGATGATGGGACATTCAATGTAACAGATAGTATATTGTGAATTACTAACAATTATAAAAGCAGATGAGGTTTTCAAAAAGATTTTGGCCAATTTGACTGCGTCATTTGTGAGGTGCTGTTGTTAAGGGTTTGAATGAATGAAAGAAACTATGCGAAAGTGTAAGAAAGCAAAACCCATATGAGGGTCAGCAATTGTCCTCCAAGCCACTCACCATCCTGACTTGGAAATATATCACCGTTCCTTCACTGTCACTGGGTCAAAATCCTCGAATTCCCTTCCTAACAGCACTGTGGGTGTACCTACACCACATGGACTGCAGCGGTTCAACAAGACAGCTCACCACCACCTTCTCAAGGGGCAATTAGGGATGGGCAATAAATGCTGGTAAAGCCAGCGACGTGCAGAGCCCATAACTAAATAAAAAAGGGTATCTTCTTTTCCTTCAGGTATATATTCAATTTTCTTTTGAAGATAGATTCAGTGTTCTCCACACAGGGATTTTGGGGAGGGGAAGGGGAATGGGAGTGAATAACAAATAATATTTGACACCGAATCGCATATGGTCAAAGGGGTAGTTTTTATGGGGCATCTTGAAAGAGGAAGAGAGATTCAGAGAGCTTTAGTGAAGATTAGGCCCTTGGCAGCTCACAGCCACAAGTAGAGTGATTAAAATTGGGGACATCTGAGAGGCCAGAGTTAGAAACAAGCTATTTTGTCCAATTGGTCCATGCCAGTGTTCATACTCCACATGAGTCTGTTCCCCTATCTTACACGATGAGCGTATCCTTCTATTCCTCTCTTCCTCCTGTGCTTTCCCCATAAATGCGCCTGAATGAACCTTCGCCATTTTGGTCAGTCACAGGCCAGTGTCTCCCATGAGTTGATGGGGATGTTTGACCTCTTCAGGAATGTTTTTGAGGACATTCCTAAAGCATTTCTAATGTCCTCCTGGCACTCGCCTGCCAAAACCCAGTTCTGAGTGGAACAGTTGCTTTGGTGTCTGATGTCAGGCATACGACCGACATGTCCCACCCAGCGGGGCTGGTTTTGAGTGATGAGTGCCTCGATGCTGGGTGTGTTGCCTGGAAGAGGACGCTGCTGTCAGACCACCTTTCTTACCACCGGAGAATCTTGCAAAATCACTGCCGGTGGTACTTCCCCAGTGCTTTGAGCTGCTTGTTATAGGTTGTCCAAGTTTCTGAAGCAAATAGCACCTCCGGGATCACTGCCAAAATGAAGTTGGCTCGATCGGGAGGAGCACTGAGCACATTAAGAGACTTCACTGGGAACGTGCTTTCGGGAAGATATAACAATTTTCATAATGTTATTGGAATTTATTGTAAAGCAGAGTAAAAGCGGGGTCTGTGTCTACGGGGAGGACCTTTCCCTCTCCAGGCAGCACCAGACTGCCGCCCGCGATCGGGGCCGGACCGTGATTTCACGCTGCCCAGGGTGAAACCTGAATGGCAGCGCTCGGTGCTGCCTGTGTTGTGGGGTTTGAGGGGGAGGGTGGGGAGAAGGAGGGCGACCACACAACTTGGCGCGTGCGCGCGGGTGCATGCTGGGATAGCTCCCTGAGGCACAGATCTTCATCAGGAAGATGAACAGTTTTAAAACATCAAAAATAAAGATTTTTAAAAATGTTCCTTCATGTGACCCTGTCACATGAGCAAGGGAAATGTTATAAGTGAAATTTGAAACTTGTTATGTTATTTTTATTTGCTGTTGGGAACCTCATCCCACCATTAGCTGAGGTTTCCTAAAAAAAATCCAAAGGCCGCTTGGCCTTTTCGCCTACTCACCAACCGTGAGGTTGGACGGGCAGCAAAAAATTTGTTTCAATTACCTTATTAATGGCCTTAATAAGCCTTTTAATTGTCGGCAGGCATGATGCTGACTCCGGCGCGCACCCACCAAACGAAATATCGTGAGTGTGCGATGATGTTGGGACGTTCGCCCAGTGTCATTGCGTGTCATTGTACACTTAGTCAGGTCGGGCACGCGCCCACCCGATGAGCTAAAAATTCTGGCCTACATGTCTATGTGTGTGTATATATGTGTGTGTTCATATGTGCGTGTGTATATGTGCATGTTCATATGTGCGTGTGTATATGTGTGTGTGTATATGTGTGTGTGTCTATGTGCGTGTGTCTATGTGCGTGTGTCTATGTGCGTGTGTCTATGTGCGTGTGTCTATGTGCGTGTGTATATGTGCGTATGTATATGCGTGTGTATATGTGTGTGTGTATATGTGTGTGTATATGTCTGTGTGTATATGTCTGTGTGTATATGTGCGTGTGTACATGTGCGTGTGTATATGTGCGTGTATATGTGTGTGTGTATATGTGTGTGTGTATATGTCTGTGTGTATATGTGCGTGTGTATATGTGCGTGTGTATATGTGCGTGTGTATATGTGCGTGTGTATATGTGTGTGTGTATATGTGTGTGTGTATATGTGTGTATGTATATGTGTGTGTATATGTCTGTGTGTATATGTCTGTGTGTATATGTCTGTGTGTCTATGTGCTTGTGTATATGTGCGTGTGTATATGTGCGTGTGTATATGTGCGTGTGTATATGTGCGTGTGTATATGTCTGTGTGTATATGTCTGTGTGTCTATGTCTGTGTGTCTATGTTTCAATTACCTTATTAATGGCCTTAATAAGCCTTTTAATTGTCGGCAGGCATGATGCCGACTCCGGCGCGCACCCGCCAAACGAAATATCGTGAGTGTGCGATGATGTTGGGACGTTCGCCCAGTGTCATTGCGTGTCATTGTACACTTGGTCAGGTCGGGCACGCGCCCACCCGATGAACTAAAAATTCTGGCCTACGTGTCTATGTGTATGTGTATATGTGCGCGTTCATATATGCGTGTGTATATGTCTGTGTGTATAGTGTGTGTGTCTATGTGCGTGTGTATATATGTGCGTGTGTATATATGTGCGTGTGTGTATATGTGTGTGTGTATATATGTGTGTGTATATGTCTGTGTGTATATGTCTGTGTGTATATGTCTGTGTGTCTATGTGCGTGTGTCTATGTGCGTGTGTATATATGCGTGTGTATATGTGCGTGTGTATATGTCTGTGTGTATATGTCTGTGTGTATATGTGCGTGTGCATATGTGTGTGTATATATCTGTGTATGTATATGTCTGTGTATATGTGTGTGTGTATATGTCTGTGTATATATGTGTGTGTATGTCTGTGTGTATATGTGCATGTGTATATATGTGTGTGTATATGTGTGTGTGACTTAATTGAATTAAAGGCAGCTGGTCTGAGGGCTTTGATGCTTCAGAAGATAAGCTAGGTTTGAAATGCTAAGTGGGTAAACATAGGTGTAAAGGTAACATTTGCATTTTTAAGTAAACCAGGCTAGCTTTAATTCAAGAGAGGGTGTGAAATGTTTCACCTAGCCAGGAGAGGTGAAGAAACAGTGGGCTGAATTTCTCGACCCACAGGCAGGGGTGCGCCCGACCTGAATGGGAGTGAAGTAGTGCGCGATAACGTCAGGCAAGCACCGCAGCATCATCGCGCACACTCGCGATCTTTCAGTTGGCGGGTGCACACAAGAGGCAGCAGTGCACCGGCCGACAGTTAAGAGGCCTATTAAAGCCCCTAAGTAATTGATCAATTTGGATTTTTCACTGCCCCGCTCAACCGTTTGGTTGGCTAATGCACCAGGTGGTCTTTGCATTTTTGACGAAACCTCATCCACGGGCAGGATGAAGCTTCCAACGCTTACTAAATAAAAATTTAGAACTCATATTTCACATGATCCTGGTCATGTGACAGAGTCACATGCGGAGACATGTTTTCCTGATTTTTAAAATCTTTATTTGTCATGTTAAAAATCTTCAGCTCCCTGAGGCAGCTCTGTGCCTTCAGAGAGTTTTCACTGAGTGCAAACCAGCGCATGCGCACCCCTCAGCGCTCGCGCTCCTCCCGTCTCCACCCCAGCAGCGCTGAGGTGATTGGCATGCGTTTCACGCCGGCTGCCCGTTAATTGGCCAGCCAGTGTGAAATCACGGTCGGGACCCGACCACGGGAGGTGGACCGTTGTGCAACTGCTCCTGGGTCCGCCTGCCCAACAAGAGGAAAATCCTCCCCAGTGTGTTTACTTTTCCCAAAGATTACTGGTAAAATCGGTACTATGATAGATTGTATTATTAGAGACTTAAATTCCAAAGACATCGTGAAACAATGGGAATTTGCATTCAAAGGAGAAAATATGTATAAAGGAGAGAAGGCTGTGTGTAAGAGTAGACATTCTAAGATCTAACAAGTGTAAAAAACCTCCAGCATCTAAGCCTCAAGCTGCTGTCTACAAAGAACTGAAGTTAAGAAAACTCACTTTGAATTTGACTGTTTCAGGGTATTGTGTGTTACTTTACCTGAGTCTTTTAAAATCTATGTGCCTTACTGTTGTCTTAAAGGAAATGTAACTGGGAGTTAGATTAACTAGGGGATTTAGAAGCTAGAAGTAATTCATAGATCTAGGTGTGTATTTAAAATCCATTTCTTCTTTTAATGAAGGTTTAATTTAGTTTTGTAAGAAGCCTATAAGACTCAGTGATCTTATTACCACTGAATTCGAGGCACGCATCTCGAAATTTATACAAATTGCAAAGCAGTTGTAGCAGTTGTTTCAAGTTTCCGTTTGGGATTCGAGCAGCTCAGCATTTACCATGCAGAGGTAAAGTCAAGGCATCAGAATGATGCTTGTGTCTATGTCTGTGACTCCAAATAGCCCACCTACCCAACCTTCCAACACCACCTGCCCTGCATGCGGCGTAGGCTGCATATCTTGCACTGGACCCTATCAGCCATCTCCCAACCCACTGAACTGGAGTAGAAGCAAGTCACCCTCGGTCTCGAGGGACATGCCTAAGAGGAGAGGATTGTAGCTACGTTATTCACCTCCATGTGGTAGTGAGTTCCACATTCTGAACACTCCTTGAATAAAGAAGTGAAGAAAGTGGGCTCACGCTCCTGAGGCTGAAATCTTCAAAGAAAGAAGAAACACACCCAATTTCTGAGGAGTTTGAGAAAACTACACTTCTCCAAGTCAGGAATCTTGGATCAGTTTATAAACAGGAGCTCATACAGCAACTCCCATTTATTGAATTAAAAGTGCAACAACTCCAAGTTCAGAGCAGGGAAAAAAAATGCATCCTATTACTCAATGTCTTTGGAGTCAGCAGCTGTCAGGAACGTCACAATCTCTGGGCCACTGGAGTTACACTTTTTAACCCTCCTTGGTTGACAGTAAACATTCTGTCAAATGATGCCAGCACCACTAGAAACAGAACCACGTCCTAATTAAATGAAAACAAACCCACAAAGGATAATGCTTTCAGATGCCATAAAATTCACCTATCTGCATGCTCCATTATATAACATTTGGAAATTCCTTTCTAGCTTATTTTTTTAAGAAATAGTTTCTTTGGGATTTTTGTGGATGTGCGTATTTGGGATTTGTTTGTATTCTTTAGTACTTGTAGTTTTTGGGCTTTCGTTACGAGGAAGTTTGACTATTATCAGATTAAAAAATTCATTCACAGGATGCAGGCATTGTGGCAAAACCAACATTTATTTGCCCTTCCCTAATTGCCCCTGGTGATGGGCTGTCTTCTTGAATGCAGCCGAGTGGTTTACTCAGCCATTTCAGGGGGCAGTTAAGAGGCAACCACATTGTTGTGGGTCTGGAGTCACACGTGGGCCAGACCAGGTAAGGCCGGCAGATTTCCTTCCCTGAAGGACAGTAGTGAACCAGATGGGTTTTTTATGACAATTCAGTGGTTTCATTGGCACCAATACCCAGATGCATTACTGGGTATTAGAATAAAGCAGGCTAAAATTAGGATCACTGAATGGACAAGATGAATTGGCACAGCAAGCACAAGCTATGAATATTTAAATCATGCCAAGCTTCCCCAAGGACTCCCATGTACACATTGCAATAAGATGAACACAATGTATTAGAACCAAATATTTGCATGTCATGAAGAATCTTTGGCAGACAATTTTGGCAAGAGTAACAGGTACACGGCCACATTTATCTTGTCAATTTGCATTTTACCACAACATGTTTCTTATTTTATTGCTCATTAAATTTAAGGGAGAAGGCGATGACAGCCTGCGTAAGACCTTGATTTGCACATTGAGTCAGCCCAACGCCCATTTCTGGCAGCCACTCTGGACAGATAAACATTTATACAGCACAGACCTTACTTGTTCTGGCCACAGGTGACTCCAGACCCCCAGCAATGTGGCTGACTCTTAGCTGCCCTCTGAAATGGCCGAGCAAGCCACTCAGTTCAAGGACAATTAGGGATGGGCAACAAATGCTGGTCTTGCCAGTGACACCCACATCCCGTGAAAGGATAAAGAGCAAAAACAAAGGCAGCAAATAGTTGGGAACACCGCCACCTGGAAGTTGCCCTCCAAGCCACTCACCATACTGATTTGGAAATATATCACCGTTCCTTCACTGTCTCTGGGTCAAAATCCTGGAACTCCCTCCCTAACAGCACTGTGGGTGTACCTACACCACACGGACTGCAGCGGCTCAAGAAGGCAGCTCACCACCACCTTCTCAAGGGGCAATTAGGGATGGGCAATAAATGCTAGCCCAGCCAGCGACACCCACATCCCGTGAATGAATAAAAACAAAAATTCCTCTCAAAGATAGCCACTTTAACGTCTTCATTTTAACACTGCTAGTTATATAAAGTGCTATACAAATGCAAATTATTTCTTCTTTCTATAATATAAGAACATAAGAAACAGGAAAACAAAGGTAACAGAAACAGGAGTAGGCCATTCCACCCTTTATGTCTGCTCAGCTATTCAACCTGATCATGGGGCTGAGCTTCTACCTCAACTCCATCTCCCCACACTATCTCCATACCCCTTAACTCCCTCAGTATCCAAAAATCCATCTCTGATTTGAATATACTAAACAAACGAGCATTCACAGCTCTCTGAGGTAGAGTTACTCAAAAACTCACAAGTGTCTGAGTGAAGAAGTTTCTCTTCATCTCAGTTCTAAATGGCCAGCCCCTTATTCTGAGGCTTTGAGTCCCAGTCCTACACTCTCCAGTCAGTGGAGACATCATCCGAGTATCTACCCTGTCAGGCCCCTTCAGAACACTATTCATTTTAATCAGATCACCTCACATACTTCTAAACACTGCGGAATATATGTCTAGTCTACTCAATAACCTTCACATCTCTCTAAATGTATTTCATTCTATCGTTAGTCACAAAACATTCTGAACAAGACAGCAACTTCTCCCTCAGGCACTTTATCTTAACATCACGTTAATAAATTCAATAGCGACCATAGTATAGATCTTTTACAAAATGTGCAGAGTTGACAGGGAATTAAAGAAGAGCTCGTCCTTCAAGCCTGCTCTACACATTGATGGTTGGAGCATCACTGCTTATACCTCTACTAGCCCCTTCTGCTTATACCTCTACTAGCCCCTTCCACAGTCATGTAATTTCCTGGGAGAGGCAAAAAATAAAGAAAAGAAAAACCCAGGACTAGTAAGAGAGTAAAGAAAATCCCTGTGAAGCTTCTCTCCAACTCCCTCAAATAATCAAAACCAGTCCTGGAGATCTAGCTTTTGAGGCATCAAGGTGAATGGGCCGGGGTCCACCGTATAGGACACCAACAAAGTTAAGAGTGAAGGCACATGAATTAACAAGTAGAGGCTTTCCCATGTCTAATGACAGGTAAGGCAGACACTTGAGCACATGCTTATGTCCATTTCCATGGCCTGAAGCCATAGCTTGAGGGCCACTACTCTGCATCAAGCATGGCTGACCAGGAGACTCTCCCACTCTTACTACCTGCCATAGGCAGATGTTAGGGGGATTTACAGGCTGATAATCAACCTGTTTGGCCACATTATGAAAGCATGTTCCTTGGCCATTGAATCCTGGAGTGGGTCTTGAACCCAGAGCTTCTGATTCACTGCACCACAAATAAGTGATGCTTGGGTGCCACATATTTCACAGGGGTCTAATTCAACAATAGGTTGTGGAAATGAATGAAGATAAACGGAGAAGGAAGTGGAGGGTCAGTTATACAGAATTTACAGGCCATTCAGCCCACTGATCCATGCTGGTGTTTATGCTCCACACGACTCTCCTTCTACCTTTCCTCATCTGACTATTCTATTGTTGGATTAGACCCATTACCTGACTCTGAGGAAGCACCATATAGTTTTGAAGGTGGATATTCAGAAGGTGGATATTCTCAAGGCCAATTAGAGATGGGGGAGAAATGCGGGCCTAGCCAGTGATGCCCACAGCCCAAGAATGAATATATTTTTAAAAAATCAGAATGCTGGAAAACCCAAGACAGAAAGGGAGATGGTTGGAAGGTGGGTGGAGGGGTGGTAGTGATGGAGGTGGGGGTGGGGGTAGGGGGGGGTGGGGGTAGGGGGGGGTGGGGGGGGTGGTGTTTTTGATTGTTCGACACCAGCTCCACCCCATTTCCATCAGCAGATGCAAAAATAACATGACTGCTGTATCAACTACTTCTCTGCAAATCCCACCTTGAAGCCACTGGAAATGGGACGGGTGATTCTGAAACCATCATGATCACTGATCTTGGTCACCTAGAGCAGGAGGAGCCAATTCTTGACTTGAGTTGGAATTTAGGAAGAAGAACAAGACAAGGAAAGTGAAGTTGCACTTGAAAAGGGACAGAATGCTAGTGAAAGAGATGAGCAGCTGGATACGAAAGCCCATGAGTTGACAAGCTTGGGTCTTAGCTGGTGATTTATGAAGAAGGGATGAACTTTGAGAGTCCTGGACAAAATTAGGTAAGTTAAATAAAAGTTACTGAAGTGAAGTATATAACATGAAAACAAAACCTGAAAGGGTTTACACGTGGAAGGTACTCAGGAGTTCAAGGTAAGATCAAAGGCAGCAGCAAACTGAGTTAATTCATTTACAGCATTGTTCCCAAGAAAGAAATACTACAGCAGAATCCTTTTTCTGTTATAGTCCTTTCTCTGGCAACTTACATCTGCACTTTATTAAAAGAATAGATCGGGATAAATGCTAAATGTCTGATCTAAGAAGTCAAAAGCAGAGAAATCAGGAAACCAACTAGACTATCTGTTTCAAGCTCTTATGCCAGGCCAAGAACATTCTGTCAAGGGACATCTAAAACAAATTACTACAGCTTGGTTGGGTTCCCTGGTAAATATATTAACTGAAAAAATAACTGTCATAAACATTGAAAAAATACTGAAAGAATTTTGGAGGAACTTGCAGCTAATGGAATCAATCGAGTTATAAAATTACGGTAACATATATTGGCAAAGTTTTCCCACTCCCTCCCTTCCTACTGCCTGACCCACCCTCCCACAAACCCCCCACTAGCGGACTGCCAATCAAATGTCCTCCTGGTAACCTGCCACCAATATTGGGTAGTCTGAGGGTTGGGGGGGTGGGGGGGGGAGGCGTTGCAATCTCTTTGCTCCCATTTTGAACACTTTCCTTTGCTCCTCCCATCGGTGGGTATTCCTTCAGCTGCCTGGGCGCTAACCAATGGAGTTCCCTTCCCCAGCCTTTCCGCCTCTTGCTCCTCCTTTAAGATGCTTCTTAAAACCTACCTCTTTGACCAAACCTTGCCTCTGACTGAATATCTCACCTGACGTGGCTTGGGCGTTAAATTCTATTCGGTAATGCCCCTGTGAATCACCCGGGAAAACTTCACCATGTTAAAAGGCGCTATATCAATGCAAGTGGTTGTTGAATGACGTAGTGGTCAGAAGCAAGTGGATTGGGGGGTAAGATCCGATTTCCTGAGGGGCGTGGGGGAGGGAGCGAGTGGTAGCAATCCTGCCTGGCTTTGTCAAATCTGCAAAAGTGGAGTTAAAAAAAAGAACTTACCTTAGAAAAATTCCTCAGCCCAGAGGTCAGTCCTGCAATAGCAGTCAGGCTCCTGTGTGTAAATTTAAACGTTCCATTTTATATGGGGCCAATCACTCAACTCACCGGGGAAGCTCATTGGCACAGCCACAGCTACAGAACCAATGTTGGGTCATTGCCCCCCCCACCCCTGCCAGCCCCAAATGCTGTGCGCAGCCACTCACACTCCAACCCTCCGCACCACCACCCCAAATTCTTGCAGTGCAGGTGAACCTTTTCCATTAGCCAGGTGGTCTGAAAAAGTGAAGAGACAACGCTTTCCACAATTTGTCTAAGGGTTTGCGAGTACATCTCCCAATTCCTTTCGGCAGCTTCTATTAATCATCCAGTAACGACAGATGACAGCTCAGTGTGAAGTCAGGCCTGACTGACATGCACAACAATGGCCGTTTTCCTGCCTTTTGCCTAATATGGACACAAGATGCTACTCTCGCTCATCTGTGTTTCTGAACATATTTCCTGCAGCTGCACTAAGTCTGATAAACCCAGACCTTGGTGCAGAAACATTTAGGTTCCTCTGTGTGGGTCTGAACAAAGATTTGCTGGTGTGTGTGTGTGTGTGTGTGTGTGTGTGTGTGTGTAAATCTCAGGGAAAAGGAGATGCTATCGGTGCTATTAAAAACAAAAGTTGCACAGCAAGGAACTCAGACTCAAGCCCGTCAGCCTGACTCTTGTCTCTGGAGTCAGAAAGCTGTGGGTACAGAACTGCAGGAATGTGAGTGCATACACCCCAGAAAGAAAGGAAATAGGGAAGAGCTTGTATTTAAAATCTCAGGGTGGCCCCAAAGCACTTTACAGTCAATTAAATATTGTCTGAATTATAGTCACTGCTGAAATGTAGTGAGTATAGCAGCCAAAATGAGCTCAGCAAAATCCCACTAGTGGAACAGACCAGATCATCTTTTTTTTTACAAGAACCAGTACATTCCAATGAGGAGCAGGAGGAGGCCATTCAGCCCCTCAAGCCTGTTCCACCATTTCGATAAGATCATGATTGTGGTCTCGGCTCCACTTTCCTCCTTCACCCCCCCACTTCGTCTCATCTCCCTTGTCGATCAAAACTCTAATTAAGTTTTGAGCACTGCTGAGAAAAATAAGAGACTTTTTTTTGTCGAAGCTTTTTTTGACCGTTGAGTGCCAATCGTTGTTTGAAATGTAAACCAGGCTGCTTGACTCTGATTAGTCAAAGCATTGCTCTGAGGAATGAACCAGCGAACGGCTGTCACTTATTTTGTTTCTCTGAAACAGGCGCAGTGTGTGTACATGTTCTTTCTGTCTGCAAAGGACAGGGCTCTGTGTATTAATATATGTAGCTTCCTGTACACACAAATGCCCCACAATGTGAACCTGACTGACAATCTTAAATTGGTTGTCAATGTAATTCTTAGCACATGGAGGATTATTTAGCAAATGCTGTCCAACTGTGGAATCACATCTAATATTGGACACAGTGTTTTGCAAGCACAGGCTGGTTGGGTACAGTCTGCACTCTGCCTGTTGCGAACAGTGGAAGGGACGTGCTGTTTGATATGATCTGCCAGAATTATCAGTCACCGTCAACTAGTGCATTCTCCATGGCGATATCTCTATCAATTCGAGTCTACTCGCCAGCCAATCAGCACTCTCCTCTCATGTGGCAAAATCGTTGTTACATTTGCATTTGGTATTCTTGCTTTGGAGTTGTCCTGATGAGTGCAAGGTGAAAAGTTTCCACAAAAAAAAGTCTCTTTTTTTCCAACAATGTCTAAATTGATAATCCAGCCTCCACTGTTGCGGGGAAGAGGATTTCAAACACTAATGACCCTCTGAGAGAGAAAAAAAAAATTCTCCTCTTCTCTGTCTTAAATGGGAGGCTCCTGATGTTTAGGCCGTGTCTCAAGTTCTAGATCCTTTCAGCATATCCATCCTATAAAGGAGGCCGTAAAATTCCTGAGTTGGTCCTCCCACCCGGTTCTCACCTGCCCCAACCTCTCTGCAAGTTTACGCTGGGATGGGCGAGAACTGGGCTGGCCAATTATTGACCACCTAAGGGCTGTTTCCTGCCCAGCCTCAATTTTCAGGCTGGCGAGAGGAGTTTAGGGGTGGGAGGAAGCCCGAAAAGTGACCCTTGGGAGGGAGAGGGGTTGTGTGGGGGGGGCACCTCCACCAGCAGCTGTTTTTTAACCTCAGGCGCCACTCCCCTCTCTCCCAAAGGGAACTAGCCTCTGCAGCTCCCCAACTCTACACCACCCCCACCCCCCACCCCCCGACCGTGCTCTCTCCACTGCCCACCCCAAGACCACCCCCCTCCCTCCCCCCACAAAACTTAACTGGTCCTGAACGCCCAGGATTTAGTCTCTGAGGGCCGCTTGCAGTCCCAGTCCTGTCCACTGCAGCTTTGGGCGCTGCTGAGACGAGAGCGCTGTCAGC